>NC_069503.1:197401655-197426655 GCF_027579735.1 Bombina bombina | reverse complement strand
AATTACTATATGTGTATTTAAGTTGGTGCTAAAAAGAATAAATCTGTAACAGTGGGTTGATGTAGTTGCCCTTTATTTTTCAGTGTGTTCAAGCTACAGTTTACAATATGAGATTGAACCTAGAAGTGGACAAGTGTTGTGTTTACAGATTTAGTAGTGAATTATTTCAAGTTATCAATACTTGAGTTTAAGAAGTCTTTCTAAAACAGAAACGTTGTCAGAGTGATAATATGAGATCATGCTTACAGATTTTGTGTTTTATTACAGGGATTATACTATCTCATTGGTATCAATGGATCATATCTCTAATATACTCGTGTTTTAATTCAAATTTTATTTTTTCGTCTTCAGTGTCATTCTCATGTGATTCAAACTAACTTAATTTAGGGGGAAATTGTTGCTATTTAACTAATGTGGTGCCCCAAATAGTAACTCTTAAAGGGACATTAAACCCACAATGTTTCTTTCATGATTCAGGTAGACAATACAATTTTAAACAACATCACCATTTACTTCTATTATCTAGTTTGCTTCATTCTTTAGATATCCTTTGTTGAAGAAATAGCAATGCACGTGGGTGAGCCAATCACACGAGGCATCTATGTGCAGCCACCAATCAGACGATACGGAGCCTATCTAGATATGCTTTTCAGCAAAGGATATCAAAAGAATGAAGCAACTTAGATAATAGAAGTAAATTAGAAAGTTATTTTAAATGACATGCTTTTTCTCAATCATGAAAGAAAAGCATTCAGTTTCATGTCCCTTTAAGGAAGCCCTATCAACTCTAAAGGTCTGTCAGACTTCTCAAAGGGACACTAAAATTAAATTGAAATGGATTGAATAGATCGTCAAGTTTTAAACAACTTCCCAATTTACTTCTATTAACAATTGTGATTAGTTTTCTTGGTATTCTTTCTTAAAAAGTAATCCAAGGGGAGCTCAGGAGCGTGCATGTGTCTTGAGTCACCTGGCAGAAGTGTTTGCAACATTGTTTATAATAATGTTATATTTAGACTGCTAAAGGCACCTGCACTCTGCTGAGCTCCTATCAGCCTCCCTAGATTTACTTTTGGAAATGTGTTTAAAAATTGCACACTCTACCGGAAAAATTAAACTTTACTTTTGACATTACTGTCACTTTAAAAGTCTGGTGAGATTTTCAAAGTTGCCTTTCAGTACTGTGGTCCCTTAAACAATATTGGAAAGCAAATTTTGCTTTGAGAGCTGTTTGTATCACTAAGGCAGAGCTTTCCAAACTTTTCATGTTGGTGACACACTTTTTAGACCTACATCATTTCGTGACACAGTAATTCAGTTGTACTAGCAAACAGGAGGTTAAACTAACTTGTTTTAAGAGATACAGACACATACATAAATGATATAACGAAATGTACAAGTAACAGTAAGTATGTGCAAGAATTAAAAAACAGTTTAATAACACCAATAGCTACTTACTATTTTAACGGGATGAATGAGGTTGATGGGATGAACACAGTTTCGGAATATTTGGTGGAATATTAGATAAAGACACTCGCATTGCATCATCAATCACTTTTAAGCTTCCACTTCCTATCGATATATCAAGAACAAGAGCAGCAATGCACTACTGGGAGCTAGCTGCATAAAAAAACACTTTGACTTCTGCTCAGCATTTAAGCTGCCGCCCTTAGAGCTCTACGAGTCTGACTGACTACTGCCCACGCTGCAAACACACAGCTGTACCACTCACTGACTACACATGCAGTCACAAGCCGATTGAGCAGACTACACAGGAGCAATGTGCCGCCAATGGGAATAGTTTCAGTTCCCACTGAGCTGCGCCAATAGGTTAAGATGATCTGTGACCCACTAGGTATCAATCACGTGTCAACCATGTGATATGCATAGCCGGTAGGCGGAAAGTCGGAAACCAAAAAAAAAAAAAATTGTACTGAAGCAGGGACACACCTACACACTGCCGCCGAAACACTAATGTGTCACGGCACACAGTTTGGAAAGCACTGCACTAAGGGGTCAATTTTCTAAAGCTCTCTGGGCTTGTGAGTTTCTATAAGAAATCTGGCCAATATTATGAAGCTCCTGTCCTAATTCTATAAAGGCAGTTTTTACCTTGAGAGCAGTGTGTCTCACAAAGGGATGTTCCCTGCTTTTAATTACGTGAAGGTGAAGCATTACAATAGACCCTAAAAATGTATAAAAAATGAATAAATTAAATATTAAAAATAAAAATACACAGACAAAAAAATTAGGGTTACATTATATTAAAAATCATAACAAAATTGTTGTGCAAAAATCTTATTTTATATAAAAAAAATGTTTTCAATATTTTGCATAAAGAAATAATGTAATGTGCCCAGTAGAACGTGTAATATAACTACACAGAATATGTAAAAAATGCTGTGAAATTCATTTTTTTTTTTAAATAGTTTTTATTGAGGTAAGACAACATACATAAACAAATTCTTGGAAAAACAGCATGGCAACATGCCTGTATGACATACAGTAAAGATTATACATCCAATAAAACAGACATGTCCTCAAGACGAAATATCCTATTCCGGACTCAACCTGAGAATATACTGTCTAGCCATGAATATTACCTCTTTTTCCAAAATTGCATTTTCTATCGGACATAAAACATATAGTATAACCAATAACCAGTCTGAAGCCTAGATTTCGGTAGCAGATTCTTAGTATATGCGGGCTTAAGCTTGTCCATAATACATTCATCATAGCTCATGACTAAATAAAATGACACATGTAGGGTATGTATATAGAATTCTAGTTAGATCAAGTCACCTGAATTGAGCTTACTCCCCCAACCGCATTTGAATTTAGGTTCTGTGTTACCAATAGGTAAATGAAATAAAGTAGACTAGAATACCTCCTCCAAGTGAGTCAATATTGTATTTAGGAAGGGCTCAGAGGACCCCCAACTGCAATATAACAGCATTAAACATAGTAATAAGAGATAGCAGCCTATGAGTGTGATAATCCACATTTGCGTAGCTTGGTATGTAATATGCACCAGAAATAGGCATAATATGGCCACTCTTGGGCCCAAACTTGTATAGAGTACTAATAATAGTAATTAGGAACTCGGAACACCCCGGGTCTATGACTATTAACTTAGAGCATACCCCACTTAAGGTGAGGGATATAATACAAGCTGATGTGCTTAATCTCTTAGAGTACTTTCTAGATTACTAAAGTATCATACACTTCTGCCAGATCTCAAACTGTATATTCTTTGGCTTGTGCTTCTATAAAACTTGTCTACAGCTCCTATGTAAAATAAGGTTACTATGGAATTATTGTGACCAGTAAGTCTAGATACATTGCTAAATCTATACACTAGAGGAGTCTGTGTGGTAGCCTATTAAGGGGTATAATGCTAGAAATGCACTACAACATACATCATACAGTCTAGAAATAGAACCGCAATAGTTTATGTATGCACAGTTATTAAACACTTCCTGTGAGAGGACATCCAGCAGTACTTATATGTAAATACATATCCTTCTATGTAGTATAATATTAAAAACATCAAACATTCTTCACTGATCTGTCAGACAAACTGAAGGAAAATAACTCTACGAAGAACATCAGATCAGTAAGTTGTCATTAAACCCCATAAGCGGGACACAGTGACCCAGTGTAAGCAGTTCTTGTTTAAGTCCAGACCAGATACCTAGAGTTGCCCCGCTGTCCCTCTATGCTGGCAGAAACTATGTCCGGTCACCCAATGCCGGTCCGGGAGGCACGATGTACACACATGTCTTGGCCCTGTGCGAGCAGCCAGAAAACAGCTCCCACTAGTAATGTGAAAACAACGGGTGGTGAGCGAATCCAGCCCCCTCTTTCTCTCGGCACCAAAAGCCCCATATCTAGTAAATAGTGAAGTCCCGGTGCCAGCAGCTCAAGCGTAGTATGCAGCCTTTCCTCCGTCGTCCGCTCTGCTCGCACCTCACCTCTGTCCCACCTCAGAGAGCTGGCCACTTCTCCCCGGCTAGGGACCGATGTAGGTAAGGAGCTCACACGGGGGCCCGGCTGCACGCAGGCAGGCATATCCTTTGCAGTATGTCGGTTTGTGTCCTTTATCCAAATGCCGCATGACTAAGGGTGTTCCTTGTTCGCCTCTCTCCCGCTCCCAGATACCTCCATCTTAGTATGAAAGTCAGCCATGTGGGATAAGAGGCGGTCGCATCTTGCATGCATTGTACGGTCGAAATCAGCCATCCAGCCCTGGATAGCCTCAAGTAGATCTTCCATTATCAAACTTATAGATAGTAGAACAGGAGATTTAAGAAATATCTCCGCATACCCGGTTCCCCGGGGGGGGGGGGGGGTGCTGAGAAATTCCCTCCGTGGAGGCCGCCAAGAATAAACTGCAGCAGTCCGGTCTGAGAGACCCTAAGTTACACAATAAAGATATTGCCTTAACCAGCAAACTATCCTCTTTCATATAATCCGAATTTCTATGCTGGATGGCATCAAACTATATTAATTACATGACGGAATGTAGTTTAATCTGCCAGAGCTCTCAGTTTTGCGGCCATCTTCAGCCCAAGCCCGGACACGCCCCCGGTAAATACAGTGAAATTCATTTTTATAATATAAACTTCAAAGTATATTATTTTCCTTATTGTAAAATGAGTTTCCCACCCACTGCTAGTGGGCTGAACAGGGGCATTCCATGGGTGTAGCTGAAATTTCTCTTCCAGGTCTGGTGTATTCTGTCAATATTTCCCCCTGCAGGTCTCGCTATTTTTTCTCACACACTATACTTTGTACAGCTTATTGAAATCATATATATATATATATATATATATATATATAATTTGGAATATATCTCATGGTTCCAGTATATTTGTTATTCATTGTACCAAATCATGTAATCCTATTAGCCTCCAAGCCTCCCCCAGTGATTTTTTTTTATCATTTAATTGAGAAAAGCAACACAAGTAATATCATGCAAATTATTTTAGCTGCCACATTATCATTTGAAACAGATTAAGGACCTTTGACACCTTTGAATCAAGAAGACAAATATATAACATATTTGGGTTACTATGAATTTTGTCCAACACTTGAGAAATAAAAGTCGAGATATGACTACTGTCCTGTACTTTATCCTATAGGCAGTGCAGGAGGTTCCAGTTGGTGCACAACTTATAGGAATGCAAGGTACCAAAAAAAAACTTTTCTTCTGTCTATGACAAAGCATCCCATGTCCTTTGTTGGTCTCCCTTCCTGCCTACTGCAGCTGTGTGAGCTTTCAAGCGATCACTCAGGCAAACACAGGCTACAACCAAGCTTGCCCATAGCAAAGTGACAATTTGAAATAATTCAACTGCTTCATTAATTCACCTCCTTAAAAAGCAAGACGCCCATACTTTGGCCACTAATATTCATTGAAAGAAAAAAAAGAAGAAGAAAGGAGTAAAATACTGTTTTTGTTTTCAAGCTCTGATATTGTTTCCAAACTGTATGTTAATATGTTTGCTCACATCATAGTTTTTTGTACCGTATAAACGTGTTTATCAACAAGTGAAGTTAATTTCCATCCATTTAAATGTAGTAATATTTGACCTATTTAGGGGAATATAACATTTAAGGAGGCACAAATATAAATTATGTTGTATCTATAACTTAATTACTCGCCTACCATAGCTCCCCATTTACAGAATATGTGTTATTTGTCAGACTAAGGTAACAATGAACTATATTAGTTATACAGGAGCAGGTACTAATTAATGTGTGGGCCCTTCCCTCACTGTGTTCTTTACTATTTGAGAAATGAGTAGTGAGTCTCCCTGTATTCAAAACTTCACAAAGGGCTTTCCAGATTTGTGTGTTGCTTAAATGATTGGCAAATAAAGAAGCACATTCCAGAGAGTGAGTTGGTTCATTCCCTCCCTTCCCAAATCATGACGAAAACGCAGCATAATAGCTTGATGCAGTAAATTGGCAAGGGCTTGCATGCCTCTTAGGTCAGTTTAATTTTACAAACGTGAGATCAACACTTAATAGAAAGAAAGAAATGAGCTGAGCCAAGCAAATCTTTCCTTCAAAAACGCAAGTGGTTTGGCAACTGGTTAGCTTATAATTGTTTTACTGGGATTTTCAGCTTGCTTATGTTTCATGATGTGCTCTTTTATATATATATATATATATATATATATATATATATATATATATATATATATACACACACACATTATACCATATATATATGTTTGTGTGTATATATATATATAGATTGGTGGATACATAGACAATACTGGAACATATTTAAATGCTCTTTATATTCAAATGTCCACAGATTGACTCATATACTCCTCAGGTCTGACAGACAAACACTCAGGATGTGTCCTATCTGCTACTTCAAAATGAATTGTGTAAACTCAGCTTCATCTTAGTTATCAAAAATATCAATCTGGTAAAATGTTTATGCTTTTTTTATTAACTTAGTACAGAACTATATAAAGAAATATTTACAGTAATGTGTGTGTGAGAGATCTATATAGAGAATGTTTTCGAATATTAGTACTTGGCATGAAAATCTTCTATTGGACTGGCAAAGCGGTTGAAGTTAAAAAGAGATTTTGAAAAAGGGGTCGGTATTTCCCCCTCCTCATTGTTCTACTACATTCTATTACTAACCTTCTATCGCGCACAGTGGCATCAAATGCAAAAAAAGAATGAAAGAGAATAAAAAAGAAACCCCAAGCAGCTTTACAAATGAGTGACAAAGCATATGTCCATTCATATTCCCACTCTAGGTAGGGTCTATTAACAGCAAGGGCCTCATCAGCCAATTGCTGTCAGCAACATGTGGAGGCATCGCCATAGCAACCAGTGGATGGGCCATGTGCTGCAGACAGGGGGGCTTACATATAAGGACTAGGCTTAGCTCTGACTGCACTTTTCTGTCACCAGCTATGATCAGAGGTGGCATAAGCAGCAGGGTTGCAACCTGCCATCACCTGGCCTATGGATCTGTCCAGGAAAGGGCGCTGTCCGAGGTGCTGAAGTTACCTTGCCGGTACAGAGCGCAGTGCAACTTGTTACCTGTTATTGGAAGTTGCCTTCCCTCAGTGCGGTGCGAACCCAGTCATGAGCTTTCCTCGGAGTTTCACTTTCCAATGAGGACCATCCCTTTGGTAACCCACAGGGCAAGCGACATATTATCCGAACTTTCCTAGCATCTCATGTGTGAGTTTGTTTAGTTTCTTATTTCCCTCCCTGACTGAAGTCAGGCTCTTCCAAAATGTAACGGAAGAAGGACATAGACTAACATTGCAATTTTATTACGTCCAAACATCTTCAAGGACAAATCTTAAAAGAACCTGACATTCTGAAATTGCACTATGAAACCAGGTAAAACACATTATATATTTTGTATAATTATTATTATTAATTTGTTATTATTATTTAGAGCAATCAATCGTTGGCTTTGAAAAATTTGGAAAATCCACAATTATATCAACAACACATCACTTGATATTTAATTTCTGAGTTAGAATACTTCGGGTCCAATTGAAAAGTATGTCTATGTATTCTTTTATTACCAATATCATCTATATTATAATACAGGTATGTGATTCCTAGTTGTTGATAGGCTCAATGTTTTATATTATATGTAGTTCAGCTTATATAGTTAATTAGTAGGTTAATTATGAGTTGGTTACCATCTTGATTTGGGGGAACATTTTTTTATTTTATTTTTATTGCCAAGTTTACATTAAATTTGATTTTTGATGTATAACTCTTAATACATCGTTTGTACTCACAGACTCTCTTATTTACTGATTACATATTAGGTTTTAGCAAAATGAATTCAAGCTTTTCCACTACTATCAGAACATTATAGAATTACATTAGTGATAGTAAAACCTCTTAAGGTTTATATAGTTGCATTGTGTGGAGGTAGCCATAATCAGATTTTTGTATTAAATTGCATTACTAACACAAATTAAACTGAATGACAATGTGATCTTAAAATGTAATTTTCGTGCAATGCTATTTATTATTTTAAAAAAAATGCAAAGTGGGCCTTTCCTAGGATTGATATTGTATCCAGATAAACTGTAATTAGCTAACGCACTTTTTAATATTTAATGCAGAAATATGTAGTCGGAAATAGGTTTTTTCATGTTTTTAAAAAATAATAAAAATAAAAGTGTGATGGGTTGCGTTTTTGTTGATTCCAGAAATGTAAAAAATATTATACTCTTTACAAAAAAACAAGAAAAAAAGTATGTGTAAAATACTATCTGACATTTATAGAAAATAACTATAGATAGGTATGTATCAATATTATTTCAACTTCCTGTTCTACATTAGTGAAAGTACTTTGTAAAAACTCCTTTTCATTTACATTTTATCACGTGGTCTGGTGTCATATAATATACATTTATGAAAATTAATCTTGATGTCAGAATTGCTGAGCATTTTCTGATTTTTTTTTATTTTATTTTTTTCCTATAGAGATATATATTAAAATAGTAAGCACATCATACCTATAAAATGACCATTGTAATAAGCCTAGGTTGTAAAATTAATTAAAAACAAACAAACATGCAAAAGCCCATTTGAAATCACAAGCTCTTGAGCTGGCAGAATTCCTGATGTATTTAGTTAGGATTCGGCTTTGTAATCCTTCTGAAACCCTTAAAAAGCATACTTTGAGCCCTCGTTGTGGTGCTGGGGTCAAGGAATTATCAGTGCACCCCTTCCAAGTAGAGCAGATTTGTGCCCCTAGTAATGACCTTTCACAAAGATTTGAATAAAATGCCATTCGGGAAATCCCATCTGCCTTTTGTGTTGGAAGATGTTCCTTATCCTTATCCCACCAACACAAAGAAAAAAATGTGAACCAGCTTTCCCACCAGCCCAGTCCAGTGAGATAGAGATTAAGTAACTCCCTTTTTATGAAATTCTGGTCTCACAAAGGAGGCTTCAGGTAGCAGAAAACTGTGCATCTTATTAAACGAGAACTGTCGTCATTTTATATTTTCTTTTTGGAATCAGTGGGGTTTAAATCTTGATTTACTGTTGATATGTATAGAAGAACAAAGACATAAGAATCTACAAAAAAAATGTGCTGTAGAATTTCCTTAAAGAGACAATGAACCCATTTTTTTTCTTTTGTGATTCATATAGAGCCTGCATATTTAAGCAACTTTCTAATTTACTCCTATTATCATTTTTTCTTCGTTCTCTTGCTATCTTTATATGAAAAAGAAGGCATCTAAGCTTTTGTTTGTTTGTTTAGAACTCTAAACAGCACTTTTTTTATTGGTGGATTAATTTATCCACCAATCAGCAAGAACAACCCAGGTTGTTCACCAAAAATGGGCCGGCATCTAAACTTACATTCTTGCATTTCAAATGAAGATACCAAGAGAATGAAGAAAAAATGATAATAGGAGTAAATTGAAAAGTTGCTTAAAATGTCATGCTCTATCTGAATCACGAAAAAAAAAATGGGTTCAGTCAGGCAAACTTCAGTCCAGAATGGAGTATTTCTTGGTGTCTATTGATTTCAAAAGTTAGTGTAAAGAACCTATGATGTGGAGATCTTTACACATCGTTATAATAATCACTTATAATAGTGTAAAATAAATAAAATAAAGTTAATTTATGCAATAAATATTATCATTTACATAACACCTATAAAAGTCTATGTAATCAATTTATATATGCATAATTGTAATAAATCCACATTATACACATATATGACTAGGTATAATAAATGTATTTAATATACAAAATGAGCTTGTTGCTTTACGGGATCTTCTGCACCTAGAAGCAATAACTCAGGACACAATCACCTTGTTTTCTTGCATATGATGAATTGGTTCCCAACTGTGCTAAGCCTTAGTACACAATTAGATCCAATACAGCAAAAATATGTTGTTTATCTTACTATTGTTTTATATTGCTCAGATTGGGTCATGGATGATATCTGCTGACAGCACAAAAGGTGCTTCACACGTTTCTTTACTATAAAAAAAATGCAATTTTGAGTTAGACAATTTAAACAAACACTCACACATGCTAAGCTGCCACCTTACAACTTTCTGCTTCAGTTGACCAGAAGAGCATTTCTGCTACAATTTACAGGATTATAATTTGAATGCTGTTTTTATGATCTGTTGAGGTGTCCAGCAGTTTAGAATACCATATATAAAACCCATTAGAGCTATGTAATTGCTGAATTAACTCTTTAATATCAGTATTTATTAGGTGTAGTGTTGTTTGAACAAGGTATCTCATTTAAGTGGGATGTGTGCATCTACACCCCCCTCTGTTTCCTATCTTTGGTTATAATTTTGTGATGTTTCACAGACTAGGAATATATGATGGCCGTTTGTATCATCTTGTTCTTATGTTCGTTCAGATGCCTGAGCTATCATTTAGTTTGTATCTTCAAATATAGTTCTTTTCTGTCGATTACTCCCCAGTCAATGCTTCCTGGCTTTTTTTGGCAGCGTCTTTCTGTGATGCTATATTCTTTTGGGGCCCTAGGTTGCTTTTAGACTCACTGTTTGCATTTAAATAATCTTCAGGACAGTACCATTTGATTGTTGTTTTTACTTGCTCAAGGGTTGTTTAGGTGAACGATATAGGGGACTAGATACAATTAAATTGCTATCAGTATTGTATCAATCAATTCATTTTTAAGACAGACAGATGGCTTACTGTAACATTCTTAAATGTAACATTTAGACTTAAACACCCCCAAAATATTTTATTCTCTAGATATGCGGTTTCCACCAACTGTGTGACTTGGTACTAGAAAGTTATTCAATGTTTAAAAAAGAACTGTAAATGCCATGTTCATAATTATTTAAACATTATTTATTCAATGCATTTAGACAGGATGCATCTAAGTGACCCTGGCCCCCTCTTATTAATAGTCTATGCTACAATATTATTATTATTATTATTTAAAAAAAAAAACTGGACTTTTGTGTTCTTGGTGATGAAATCACGTTTAAAAAATCAGTGTAAACTCTTTGAAATATTGCTGGATAAATGCTCTGAACTCAATCTTTCTCAAAAACAGTATTTGTTTTAAAAAACAAAAACGAATTTCTTACTTAACTTTGTATCACATATCTATATTTGTCATATATATCCTTCTATCGATCTATCTGTCTATCTGTCTGTGTCTGTCTGTCTATCTGGCTAGCTAGCCATATCATATATCTAATCTATATTTTTATCTATCGATCTATCTATCTATATATCTGTCTGTCTGTCTGTCTGTATGCCAGTCTATCTGTGTCTGTCTATCTATCTGGCTAGCTAGCCATATTATATATCTAATCTTTCTATATTTGTATCTATCTATCTATCTATCTATCTATCATCAATTTAGCTATATGACTGCATACAATGAATTCATTTATTGTACACAAATACATTTTATCATAAAACAGAAAATGTATTAGACAGGAGGGGCAATTATAAAATATACAACTTTTTCAGGGTCATGAGCTTAACATTTTAAAATTAAGTATATGATCTAGTAGTAAAAATATAATGTTATAAAAAAAATCGAATGGGACAGTGAAACTGAATGCAGTATGTATCTTAAAATATTGCTGTTTTGCATATGAATTTCTTTAAAGCAATGAATACATTGTGTTGCTCTGATTTCGAAATTACATATGTTTTTAGATTTATCTAAATTGCTTGCTTATCTTTCAATTGAATCACTTATGCGGCTATTTAGTAACAGAGGTTGTTTACTGACAGCAGCACATCAACGTCTTTCTTGAGTTAATATCTGAAAATACTTTTTTTTTTTTTTTTTTTTTTTTTAAATACTTAAAATAATTATTTATATGGTTTTGTATCTAATGTCACTGATTAACTTGTTGCTCATCTCTCTCTCTCTCTCTCTCTCTCTCTCTCTCTCTCATCTGTCTATCATGTATCTATCTAATCTATCTATTTCTCTCTGTCTATTTCTCTCTATCTATCTATTTCTCTCTATCTATTTCTCTCTATATATTTCTCTCTCTATATATATCTATTTCTCTCTATCTATCTATCTATCTATCTATCTATCTATCTATCTATCTATCTATCTATATCTCTCTCTCTATCTATATATCTCTATATATTATCTATCTATATCATATATCTATCTATCACCTATCTATCTCATATATCTATCTATCTATCTATCTCATATATCATCTATCTATCTATCTATCTATCTATCTATCTATCTATCTACAGTATCTATATCTATCTATCTCTATATATCTATATCTATATATCATCTATCTCATATATCTATCTATCTATCTATCTATATATCTATCTATCTACAGTATCTATATCTATCTCTCTCTCTCTATATATCTCTATCTATATATCATCTATCTATCTATCTATCTCATATATCTATCTATATCTATCTATATCTATCTATATCTATCTATATCTATCTATATCTATCTATCTATCTATCATCTATCTATCTATCAGTAACAACAAAGCTTAAAAAAAAGGTATGGCAGAAACGTTGGTCTAATCTAATGTGTAGTGTTTCCTATTTGAATAGTCGCTCTCCGTGGTACTTAAAGTGTATGTGAGTGTGAGTGTGTGTGAGAGAGAGAATTCCATACAAATATTTCGATATAGAGTTAGAAAAAATCAGTTGCTAAACAAAATAATGCAGCCAAATTACATTCAGGTTAACCCTTGCTTTCCTGCTGACAGTTCCTATTTGAGAGAGGCGATCATGTGGACGTGATATTCAGTGCTACTTCAGAGCATCTAATTAGTGTCACAGCCCGGGCCCAGGCCTTCATTAAACAGGCTTTTTGACACAAAGGCACTATCATTTCTCCAAAAATGGAAGAAAAACCTTGTCTATTTAAATGTAGATTGTGACCTTTGATCCGTCAGTTTTGTTCCATCTTAGCTGTGCTGAGGAAAAGCATAATAGCTGAACTCTGCCCCCCTTACTTAGGTCATAAGCTTGCTGGAGTTAATCTGTAGAAAGTTTTAACTCTTTACAAGTCAGAAAACACTGAGCTCCTCCTGAGTCTCTTTATGATCTGCATCTGTGTGAATCTGACCTAAGACTGCTGAACTCCTACTCAACTGATGATAAATGATGCTATTGCAGCTATTAATTAAAATGTTTTGAAACTTTAGAAAGTCCATTAACCGTACATCTATTAGTTTAACCACTGTATTTGCCGGAAGGGATTACATATTTATTTATTTTATTTTTTTTAATGAAGGGAAAACTATTTTTAAGCCTTTTACAAGATGACTAGAATTGCAGAAAACAGCGTATTGTAATGTGTGATGAGGAGAATGGCTTGAATTACACAAAATTGCATACTGCTATTATTTGGCTCTATTATAGAGGTCTAATGTATTTTCCTTCTAATAAACATACTAAGAAAGAGAGAGAGAATGTGTGTGTTTATGTGTACATAACATACATACATATAGCAAAAAAAGGTTTCTTCCAAAGAGCAACAACCATTGCCAGCTAAATATTTTGTAGAATTCTATATATTAATCGTCTATAATCGTTGCAGTCAGACAGCTGTATATCAGAATATTATAGTTCTACTCAAGGCTCAATCAGAAAAGACCTGTAGCTAACTGATAACTGGATCTTATTGGTATTGTATAACACATGATGATTTGGGTTATGGTGCATTTATTAAGTACACATTTGTAGAATGGCATTAATTAACAGTATATTTTATATTGTTTAGTAACAACTATTCTAAGAATTCTAAAATGTTAAACACTAGATGAAGTTTTTAGTGCACTAGCAGATTAATCTCATGACAAACTATCTCATCATGTAACCATGTACATCAACTCCAGCTTTAATCTTGATTACTTTATCTGCGGTGTATTCAGCATTATTTTTATTTGTGAAATAATATTAACTTCTTCATTACCAGACGAAGTTACAGTGCACTTTCCCAACAAGAGAGCAACCGCTTACAGATATTGTACTGAATATAGCTTAGATGAAAACTAACTGTAAGCTTGGGAAGAACAGACATTTAAATACCCATAAACATTGCGTATTTACTAAATTCGCTACTGGAAGATAAACCAGGTTACTTTTGTGTTGAGCAAAATAAATAAGTGTCTGATTTTCTCATAGTTTTTAACAGTAGATTTATTACAGTGTATTTAGTTTTTATAACTCATCTGGTTAAAATCTGATACTTTAACTCTTTATATTTAAAAACGTGTCTTTATCTTCTGTGGAACTATTATATCTCCAGACCACTACAGACCCTTGAATGCAAACTTGAATAGAGCCTTCAGATGGTTCTATAACAGCCCAATGGCCCTAATTATTATTAGAGGGACCCTTAGTGTAGGGCTCTAGTGTATCTGTGGGAAGTTGTAATGAATAGAAAGATAACTTTTACACGTTCAGCCCCCCCCCCAAATATTTTATAAAGTGCAATTTTTAATTGTATTATTCGTGTATTGTAGATTTACCTATATGACACCTGCCTATACTGTTACATTAATGGCATAGAGATTATGTAATAAGACAGTACTCTAAATATTTCGTATTTTATTTACTTAAATAAATAAATTATGTATACGTATTCTTATTTCAGGCAAACAAGCAATCCGATTATTTATAAAATGTTTAAAAGCATAAACAAGGCAGCATTTAAAAGATCAAGTAACATCCATTAATGGGAAACTAAATAACAAGTGTGGTATCCATATTATAACAATTATTTTGCTGTTATAGTGCAGTTAAAATGGATTATACTTGATAGGATGACTTTTAACTAAAACTATACTCCTTTCCAATTAATCAAAAATGAATATTAATTTGGTGGTCTAATTTATTCTAACTCATTTATATATATATATATATATATATATATAAATATATATATATATATATATATATACACACACACACATATATATATATATATATATATATATATATACACACACACACACACAAGTAAGCGTTACACAGCCGTTTTTGTCAATGTAGTATAACACAATGGGCTGAATAATAATTGTCTCTCTCAAAACTCGATTATTATTAATCAAAATGATACTATACATCTGTATTGGCCTTTTATGTAATTCAGAAAGACGGGTACCTATGTCAAATAACACACATTTGCATATGATTTGTATCTTCTTTGTGATATAAGTGGAAGTGTTTCAAAATATTTCTGGGATAGAATAGATAAAGCACTGAATATTGTATCTTCTGTAGATACCATCCTTCTTTTTTCCATATATTAATTCTGAGATTTTGATTTGCTTATTTGGCTAAAAAAGGGACACATCTTCGAATACAATGTTGCAACTGGTTAAGGGGATACAGTTCAGTAATTCTTCTTTAAGGTTCCCAAAGTAAATGGAATAAGGCATTCAACTCAACTAAACATCAGTTGCAGTGTACTGCAAATGAAGAGAAGTCTAGAGACACACCCCTTGGATATTCTACAGAGTTAATGTGTTATCTTCTTTGTGGCCAGTTAGAGACTGACTTATATGAGCTCCAGCACTGGCCTAAACAAGCCGTGTGTAGCAGGTAGCTGTGTCAGGTAAACTGCAGTATGCACTCTAGCATTTATGGGTGTGTGTGTGTGTGGGGGGAGGGGGTTGACAATACATATTTTAGAGGCATTGTACAGTAAAAACTGCGAAATAAATTATATATGTATTTAGTTTCTCGTATTCCCCTTTTCGTGCATTTAGCAGGCTCGTTATTTCATCCAAATCAATATTTTAGAATATACTACACTAAAATTGTTGTTGGAGGGAAGGAGTTCCACATTTCTTTATATTTAAAGGGACACTAATCCCAATTTTTTTTTCTTTCTTGATTCAGATAGAGCATGCAACTTTAAACAACTTTCTAATTTACTCCTATTATCAATTTTTCTTTGTTCTCTTGCTATCTTTATTTAAAAAGCAGGGATGTGATGCATAGGAGCCGGCCCATTTTTGGTTGAGAACCTGGGTTATGCTTGCTTATTGGTGGGTAAATGTAAGTCTCCAATAATAAGCATGCGCTATCCATGGTGCTGAACCTAAAAATGGACTGGCTGCTAAGCTTTACATTCCTTCTTTTAAAATAAAGATAGCAAGAGAAGGAAGACCAATTGATAATAGGAGTAAATTATAAATTTGCTTAAAATGTCATGCTCTATCTGAATCATGAAAGAAAAAAATTGGGTTAATTTTCCCTTTAATGTTGAAAGCTATTAGTCCAGCACGAGTAATAATTCTTATGCACAGATCTTGATATATTTAATTTGGGTTTAAATACACATTGAAAAACAAACAACAAATAGAGGGCAGCCTAAACTTCACAACTGCACCAGTGGTTTTCAGGTGTCTAAACTAAAGATGCCAGATTTGGGGTCACTTGTATTAATTTAGCGAGGTTTTTGAAGACTGTCAAATGGATATGGTTGAGATCCAGTTGACCCAACATCACACTGTAACCTCAGGCTACACCGGGCACCAGCAATTCCCTGGCATATAACAAATGTTTAATCACACCAGCTTCTGTTTCCAGATATAAGAGGCATAAAGCACAAAGCTCGTTTTTTTTAGAACTTCTAAGGAAATAGCTTATTAAATTATATTATTTGCCCACAGTGTAGGATAGTAATTATAGTATCAGACCATCATCTGTGTGCTGTGTAGTGTGAGTGCATAGAATGTTTTTTTTCTATTTATTAGCACATCAGTTTATTAAGTTAACTCTTTCTCGTTTTGAGTGTGCACTTTAAATGGAAGCACATGATTTGTACGTCTTGCATCTACTGCTCTGACAAATTACAGAACCTGTGATTAGATGTAAGAAAATAGATGTGTTGTCGTTTTATGAAAAGCTATAGGGCAAGGGCACTAAAAATATGGACAAAGACCTGTCCTGGCAAGCACATCTGTACGGGGTAGTTCTGAACATCTTAACCAGGAGGCAGCTGGTGACTTATATGGGGAGCTGGGCGCTTTATTAGGGTGTCTGTGTGTCATTTTGAAGAGTGGCTCTGTGCAGATTGTGCACATTCATGAGCTGTTTTGGAGAGGCAGACAGGAGAGCATCTTGCTGATGGGAGAGGGCGGATGATCACCTGTCACTAACAGCACCAAAGGGGTGGGTGGGGGTTTGCACTGGAGATTTGTCCTCCTCTGAATATCACAATGAGAGCCGGGCCATCTCCTAAGCAGCAGAAACAGGATTTGCAGCCGCACATACATTTCAAATTCTATTCTACTCAGCTTAGAGCTTTTCCCCCCCTCCTCCTCCTCCACCACCCCTCCTCCTTCCTTCTCTTTTTCTATCCACCTCCTGGTGCTTCCAAACCTAACAGACCTCCTCCTTCTCTGAAATCAGGCAAGGAAAGCTTGGAAGTCTTATTGAACCTGCATTTCCATTAACTCTACCCATGCAAAAGCTAATCCACTGCACAGAAGGCAAGGAGGCTAATTAATGACAAGCTTTTACAGTGAAGACTGGTGATAATTGCTTCGGTGGCCTTTATGATGCCAAGATAAAAATGGACCGGGTCTAATATAAGAACCAGTGTGTACACTGCAAGACAGGAGGAAATTAAGAGCTGGCTTAGCTGAATACGGAGCAGAAAATTACTAATAGACAAAAGATAATGAACAGGCCAGTCAGGCATTCATGGAGAAAAATCCATTTTGTTAGCACACCAAATGAGCTTGTGCAAAGGAGTTGGCTAATTGTCCTGATCTTGTTGCAGGCAGGGCTCAGGGAGGGTGTACTCCTCAATTCATTTCTCTGCTAATTGTGAGCGGTGAAAAGTGCCCATAGGGTCCTGCAACAATCTGCCTTCCCAAGCTTTTCACTTTTTGTCCTGTTGGGTTTTTAATTGTTGCTAATACATCTGTATAATGAAGCAAACGAGAGAGAATTACCGAGCAAGTTAAGCGCGCGGATGCCAGCGCAGATCGCCCCCAAGGATTATCGCTCCTTCTTCTTCCTGGGCTAAGAACCGCTCCCCATAAGGTAGAAACGTTTGCGCTTGGTCATTAGTTCTCTTTTTTACAGGCAGATCCATCATATAAGGCATTTTATGTCAATGGAATTATTCGCATTCTTGCTGTAGGTTTCTAACACAAATGCATCTGGGTGTGAGGGGAATTGTCCTATACTGAATGAAACATTTAATATGAAATCTTGTTTTATGTAGCATGGTGGATTTTATATGGTGCCAACTCCGCCTTTGCTTTCAGACTGATCTGCAATTACAATATTTTGCAGTTTACTCTGGTAGTTAAGGGTTAAAATAAAATTGTAAACTGAGGTGTTTAAAGTTGACATATTTTAAGATGATACTTTTTTTTCTTTTTAACTTAAATGTATCTGTTTTCCCCACAGAAGAGCAAACTGAAGTTTTTGCCTCATCATCTGGAGGAAGAAGACACCACCAAATTTATTGTGCTGACTCTGATCTCCATTGTTTGTATAATCGGGGTCCTTACTGGTTCTGGGGTCATCTACTGCCTGAGACACAGGTCCCACCACAAGCTAAAGGAGAAGCTCTCAGCTCTGGGACATGACACCAGCACAGAAGCTACCTCTGCCTATCAGGTAAATAGCTATGTGATTATATCATTTATTCTTCTTATTTGTTATTGCTGCTTTCAATGAGTACAATCTAAACATCTGACTAAGGTACAAGGTTCTATCTGTTGTTATAGCGAGGCAACTCCTATATAAGCTGCAGTATGTTTCATTTCACTATTCATTTATTAAGGACTTTTTGTTATGAAGGATCACATTTTAATCGACTTAATATTCTGACTCAACAAGCGCTTTCACTTAGCATAAAACAGAACTCATCTATCTACCCAGTTGTTAATGTTTAATATTTTTGGTTGTTGCTGTATATATATATATTATATTTTACATGTATATAAAAAATATATTCATTAACATATATTATTGTAAGCACATGCCAAGAAGTATAAAACTATATATATATATATATATATATATATATATATATATATATATATATATATATATATATATATATATATATATATATATATATATATATACATATATATATATCTATATATATATATATATATATATATATATAGTTTCATATTTCTTGGCATGTGCTTACAATAATATATGTTAATGAATATATTTTTTTACACAATAAAAATAAACAAATAACTGTTTCTTAAGGGAAATAATTATAAAATCATATTTTTTATTCCCTTAACAAACAGTTATTTATTTATTTTTTTGCTGCAGTTTTTAATTAGTTTTACTGTTATTTCTCAAAGCACAATCTTGTGCAAATGTAAGTGACTCATTTCACATATTGAAATACTTCATCTTTAAATTAAAATGCTACAATGCTGCTGTCATACTAAATAAATTCAGTTTTTGGCATGGCCTTTAAAGATAATTGTACTAAATGCTTTTCTATTAAGCAAACTATAAGTATTATTATTGATATTGTTATTATTACAAAAATAAATAATAATCTACGGACAGGAACACATCTATATGCATGTATGTGTGTGCTTTTGTGTGTATATGTGTGATCAAGCCACACACAAAAAATATGCATGCCCCTATTTAATATGCACATTGTGACAATTAGTAAAGAACATTTCTTCAGCATGACAGCACTAATTAATAATAGATGTAATTAAAATCATGCCCTTACAGCAGGGAAATTGTTTTGAGTTGCTGGTGCTGACCTTTTTTTGCCATTTCTCCTGAGGGCACATTGGTTAAAATGATATTGATTTTATAATGAGACTTGGTTTGTTTAATTATCTGTAATTCAGACATTGTTTGGTGTATGCTGTTTTCCTTGAATGTTATAATACTAACCAATGATAAATACAAAGCAAAGTCTATTATTATTATTTTATATGTGACCCTTCTGACAATACTAAATAAAACATATGTATATTGCTAATAAACGACAAAACAAACTATGCTCAAAATAAGTTAACTATTTATTAATGCATTCACACACACACACACACACACACACACATATATATATATATATATATATATATATATATATATATATATATATATATATATATATATATATATATATATATATATATATATATATATTAATGCATATATATACCTGATACGTTATTTGATTTCTAGAATTTAACAAAAGTATTTGCCATGGAATAAATATATATATAGGCACACTTTATGTAAACATGTTTTTAACACATTTTTTTTCTAAACACTTCAATCAGTTTTTTATGTGAATACAACATACGTGTATTATCCATATGTACTGACATAACATTCTTTCTTTAATAAAAAAATATGTGTGTATATATATATATATATATATATTACTTTGACTGTATATATACACTCAACATAAAATATTATAATTTATTTTTTACACAGGGCACACATATTTATATCCACTTTTCAGCATATTTAATTAAAAAGAGGGAGTCTATTAACACACGCAGTGTACATATAAAGGATTTTGTAAGGTCATTATCATTTGTATTGTGCAGACCAGTTTTACAATGTTTGCCTAGGCTGCTTAATTTCTTGCACACTTTTGTTTGTTTTATGTAAGGGAGGCAATAAACACATTGTGACTTGTAAACAACAGCTCAACTGCACATTGTGGTTGCCAGTTCCCCATTACAAGGTGATTAGAAGTGTAATGGTGGTGCGCTCCAGTGATCAGCTCTGCTTAGCCATACTTCAGGGAAGCAGGTTTGTTGGGCTGGAAGCCATATCTACTTGTCTCTACCACACTCCAACTCCACACTTAGCTGCCAGGTCTCTTAACTAAAACTGGATTAAAAGTAGAAAATCATAAATCTGGGGATTAGTACTTCCCAGTAAGCATGAAGTAAGTAGCGTCCCATCTTGTTTTGCTCAGCAGCACCATATCAGCATGGGAATGATCACATTTTCACCCCTCTTGCCTTTTCACCTCGCCTTCTATAATTCAGCTGTACTGGGTGCAACATTAGCCAAGAAACTTCTCTTCAACATTATATCATTGAAATTATAGTTCATGGCTGTTTTTCTTTCTATTTGTTTAAAATAAAGAAATAAAAAAAAAAAAAAAAAGAAAGAACATTTTAAATAAAAAAAAAACTGGTATTTGCTTGTTGCTCAATTTTTAATTTATTAATATTAATAATATCTGTTCATCTTATAGTTCAGTTCATTTTTCTTATTTATTTTATATATATATATATATATATATATATATATACACACACACAGTATATATATATAAAAAAGCGAACTCATTGTACAAACTTGTGCTGTGAATTCACTTAGTATTAAAGGCATAAATTAAAGGTTATTTATTTTCTTATTATTGAATTATCCTTGTGGGACACAGATATGAAGTCCTTGTTCAAAACAGATACAGTATAAAGGACATTTTTTTTTATGCATTTAAGAAAAGAAAATCACAAACATACTTTTTTTTTACCCATGTCTAATACAATCAAATTATTTGTTTAAATCTGATCATTTTTTTGTATGCTCTGCATTTATTCAATATTTTGGGGATTAGTGCATTGTTTATAAAAAAATCTAAGTTCTATGTATTTAAAGGGACATAAACTAAATCAAATCTATCATGCATAGGAAAGAACTACAATTCAAATGTTAAAATATTTTTGAATGAAAAGTAGTTTTTCAGTTGGTATTAAACCTGGCAGGAAGTGAACATTTGTGCACACATGATACTCAAGGATCAGTTGCTCATAGGCTAATAAACTCAATTGGTAAACAGGGTCATACCTCCTCATATATATAAAGAATGTAGATTTAGGAAACACAGGAATATCCAAACAATGTTGTGAATTGAATATATTACATTTTAGATTCATCATGTACTTTTAAGTGATAACTACTGGCTTAGACAGCACATAACATGATTTTTTTCCATTTTGCTGCATGTGTATTCCTTGGTGCCATACATCATCCCAGATAAACTGAATACAACAGTCTGTGTGTGTATATATATATATATATATATATATATATATATATATATATATATATATATATATATATATATATATATATATATATATATACAATGAGTAATGACTTCTCCAGCTTCAATGTGAAAAGACACAACAGCTCACAGGCCTGTCTGCCACAAACCCCTAATAGATGTTTCCTTTCAGAACACCCATTAATGTTTAGTGGATGTATATATTAATTATATTATTTGTGTATTTTTTTTTTACTTCCCATCTGAAAAAGATTATTTGTAAAGCAGAGTTTACTGTTTGCTTTACACTAATTTGCATTGGATAAAACATTTTATTGAAAAACATCTTCTACAGAAAAGTTTATTTTCTGTAGAGTTTTCTCATTATTCTATATCCCCATGAAAAATGTCAAGAGATGAAAAACAGCACAACAGAATTTCTTTTATGTGTAAAAAAAAAAAAAAAGCTGGTTCCAGTATTTTTTTTTCTCTTCGTTCTTTTTTTTCCTATCTTTTGTTCAATGTCTTTGAAGTTCTTTTCTAGCAGGCAAGCTGTCATATTTTTGTCACGTTTTGCTTACCAGTCAACTCAAAGAAAAGAGAAAATAATTCAATTTAGCATAATAAAAATAAAAGGTCCAATTGAACTTAATTTGTAGAGTTGAAACACAGATGCTTTACAATGACACACGCATGCGCACCCGTGCACACACAATCCTCACGTGGCTGCCACCCTCATCTGCCAGGATAACTAAAATACACAATTACAGTATCAAAGTAGTATTAATCAAGTTCAATCCCCTAAAATATATTTAATTAAGGAAAATAAAACAACATATCATACATTCATTTTTTTAACTGCCTTTACTTAAAAAAAATTGCAATGTATCCAGAGTGACTGGGATGCTTCTATTAGGTATGGTGAAATTAAACTGACCATGCTACATTCTAGACAGTAATTACTTCAGAGCACAAGCTACCTAACTGTCCTCAGCAAAGGAGACATGAACATGGATTTCTAGTGGTGTGCACTTGAACTGCACTTGATTTTCAAAATTGTGCAAGCTTTATATTGTGCTAAAAAAGGAAATGATTAAACTTTTATTATCTTTTTTTTACATCTTTTTTTTAAAAAAATACAATGTTTACATTTAGAGTATATGCTTTACATATATATTTAAAAAAAGCCTTGACATCCCACACAGAAAAAATTACATAAATAAATAATCTGTATGTAATGCTTCTGGAAAATTTCTTTCTCGAAAACTGGGTGATAGTTTGAAATAAATATTGTTAAAGTCAGTTGTTTATTTGTGTATCAGATATTATTTACTGTATTGCAAAAGATCAGCATGCAAAATAGTCATCATTTGGTTTGTAAAATTGTTTTAAATGCCCTGGACACACCCGATGAAAAGCCTATTGGATGTTGGCTATCTTGGTGTGGCCTATTAAGTAAAGACATAAACAAGCTTCTGCAGATATCAGCCAATCACTGTGCAGAATATATGATTGTTAGTGCTCTGCATTCCATGGAATAAAATAAATAATACAACTGCACTGCAAAATGTTTATTACTATGCATAATTTAAATATTTTACAGTGGATGACATTTTGAATTTAATTCCTCTTTAAACAGGAATCTTCCATTAAAGGGACACTGTACCCAAAACATTTCTTTCGTTATGCAGAGTGAGCATGAAATTTTAAGCAACTTTCTAATTTACTCCTATTATCAAATTTTCTTCTTTTTCTTGGTATCTTTATTTGAAATGCAAGAATGTAAGTTTAGATGCTGGCCCATTTTTGGTGAACAACCTGGGTTGTCCTTGCTGATTGGTGGATAAATTCATCCACCAATAAAAAAAAGTGCTGTCCAGAGTACTGAAACCAAAAAAAGCTTAGATGCCTTCTTTTTCAAATAATGATAGCAAGAAAACAAAGAAAAATTGATAATAGGAGTAAATTAGAAAGTTGCTTAAAATTGCATGCTCTTTCTGAATTACAAAAGAAAATTTTTAAGTACAGTGTCCCTTTAACACTGTAAAAACAGGAACTGATTTTTACACTGCAGTAGATTTATTTCTGAGAAATTACTTTCTGTGTGTGCGTGTGCTTTGGATAGTAGAAAATGATATAAAATTAGAAAATATTACACTGCCCCACCCCACTATCACATTGGTGTTTCAGCTGCTGCAAAGCCATGCTGAATGTTTAGCATTAGCCATTATGTTCACTTACAAACCATTAGCGTCATACTTATGGATGACTAATTTCACTGTACTGAAGGTGTCACAGAGCTGAAGTCTGCCAGTGACTGTAATATAATGATAATTCCTCATGCATTGCAAAGCAGTACATCACACATTCAGAAAATGTTTTCAAATAAATGTGTTGATAAAATTGGAAGTGTTCTATGAACCTGGGAATAGAAACCGTCTGTTGGCAGAGAACATGCATTAGTAAGATGATGTAATTGAAGGGATTCTCTGCAATTTTGTTAGCTGAGGATGCATAAACATATATGTTCCATACAAACTCTACCTACTTGCAGCTCAACTACTTATTGCACAACTGTACTAAACTCCTATTTTAATGGCACATTAATACCATGCTCATATACTGTATGCATAGAGCATTTCAAGCATGTGTAATTTGTAGGGACATTTTACATTGTATTGCATTCCAGGGACATATCCCTTAAACAAGCCGCTTGAGTATTTTCTATTTTATCTGTTTTGCTATGGATAGTTAGGGGCAGGTATAAAGGAGGTAATGCAGTGATCATGCTTTTAATGTGAAGCAAGTTGTAGGGTTAGGGTTGTGGATACTGCAAGTATGTGCTCCACTCACTTTCTGGGGGCAGTGGACCCTGCATACATACACAATTCAGAGTTAAATTACATCAGACAAAAATAAATTATAAAATTACAGCAATACACAAAAATTAAACAATTTCAAAGATT
>NC_069503.1:197349155-197396655 GCF_027579735.1 Bombina bombina | reverse complement strand
ACTGTCATGGGCACAAGGTTTTTAAATTATGTGATAACTATCAGTCCCCCAACTCATTCATTTTTCCTTGTATCATTGCTGACGTACAGCATTGAATTGGCAGCAGTCCAGCCCCCTAGGGTTTAAACCTTCAATGCCTTTAGAATTTTGTACTTTACATTCCATTTCTCTCTTGCATTGTTCTTTGTGAAATGTGTTCTCTTTTATCATTTATTATATACAACTTTAATAAGATTGTCTATGTTTCTTATCTTCATCATCCCTCAGTTAGTATTTATATTTAGTTGCCTTTAATTTCAAGGCCATTTTCTTTGAGGTACCTGTTATTTTAAAATGCGTTACAGTTGCAGTTTTTGGTTTAGCATATATTTATACTTTAGAAGCTTGGTCATATGTTTCTATGTAGTTAAAATAAATGACTAAAATTATGACCATAGTTAATGGCACTAGAGTTTTCTACTTGATTATGAGCATTTATTTATTTTAAAACAATCAAAATCAATAAATCTAATTTAAAAGGCTATAGAATAGTATTTCAAATGTATAGAAACTGATCAATTTATAAACGATTCTCTCAGAATGTTTATTTAAGCCGTGTCCTTAATCTCTAGTCTATAATATTCACACTAGTAAAAACCAAATAAATAAAGAAAAAATATCACCAGTGATACTCATTACCATATCAAGTTATGGGTCCTTATCCTACTTTTTTATTCTTGCTCCAACATATGTGAATATTTATTTACACACCATTAGAATGTCCCATTCTGCTTATTAGGTTAAATGGCCATGGTTGGATATTGTTATCTTTATAGTGATTATGTAGAGATATACAAAATGTACAATATATTTAGATAGTACAAGGAAAACAGAATGATATAAGATTAGAATAGAATGTCATGCCCCCTAGACAGTTTGCAATCAAAGTGCATATAACAACAATGGAGAATTTTGATGGTCCATTTTACTTCACAAAGGAAATATATGTAAATTGTACAGTGAGCCAGTACCCTATTCTTTAATTTTCCCTGGAAAAGACAACTATATTAATATGTGCTTGTGTAAGTAGAATGTCTTCCATTTACCAATAAGGAACCTGGCCCTAGCTTGTCTTCTGGTTGCCTCTTGCCTAAGCCTAAGCCTTGCCTGTACCTTAATTTTTATGGCCTGACATACTGGTTGCTGATTTCAGGAACAGAAACTTTGACTATTTTTCTGCCTGCCCCTTTTGCTGTGATGCATTTCTTCTGTCTGTCATTTTGGCATAGGACTCTGGCCTGACAACTCTTATGGATATTCATTGATTGTAAATACCTTTTTGCCTTATAAAAGGAAACACAATTAGGGTCAAAACCAGGAGAGCAGGCCAAAACATTCCTTAGCCCTTGTTCACCAGCTGTATGTCTCTAACATTATTGAGCCTTTTTATAGTCATCTATATACATAAAACTCTATTTATTAAAGAAACATACCATCATTATTTTAGTACCAGCTACTATCACCTTGATACTAATCTATTGTCTTTATGCATTCTATTTACTTCTTTGAGTTTAAATCTCATCCTTTTCACTCCATAAATTAAATTCTGTTAGTTCCATTTTTTTATTTTATACATTTGGATTTCACTGATACTAGATATATATTCACACCTATCAAAACTAGTATTCATTTAATAAAACAAATTTGTATCCATGTGTTAGTTTAGACATAGGGGAAATCTGATGTTCAAATAAAAAATCCAAAAGACCTTACTCTGGTCTAGCAATCTCTCCCTATTGCCCCCTCTAGTAGGCTTTAGTTTAAAATGTATTCCTTGTATCTGTATTAAATTAGTGTCTGCTTCATGTTTGTCCCTCAAATGCCAACCTACAGAGGTTTTTGTATTAGGGTCCTCGATAAATCTAAGATGCTTCAAGAACCTGTCTCTCATAGGTCTCTTAGTGCGTCCTTTATATTGCTTTGCAGGTCAGGAGATAGATAACGTATATTATTACAGTTTATAAGGCTCTTCATTTTATTGGTTTTGCTCATTGCTGTAGAAACAAATGTTTCTCCTTCCTTAACATATTGACATGTTTTGCATCTCCTGGCCTTGCATCTAAAACATCCTTTCCTTCTTGGTGACCACATAGGGTAAACATTTAATTTTGGATGGTGCTAACATATTACAAATAGTTTTTGCCCTTTTTGACACAAAATTGCAACCATTACACAATAACTGTTTTAAAATTGGATCTTTATGCAATATAGGTAAACTTTGATTTATAAATTTACATATCTTATGATAATCATTACTGAAACTGGGCGCAAAACATGGTTTGGTGTAATTCCTGTCTTTAGCAACTTGTCGTCTCTTTGCTTATTATACTGTAAAACTGACTGATGGGGCATTTCTTCAACCTTAGCATGGTTCTGATCTAAAATGTCTTGTGTATAACCTCTTTCCTGCAATTTTTCTATCATTTCTTCCATATGTTTGTCACACGTCTCATTTTGTGTGCAATTCTTTTTGACGCTATGTAAATTGTACAGTGAGCCAATACCCTATTGTTTCATTTTTACCTTTAAAAGACAACTATATTAATATGTGCTTGTGTAAGTAGAATGTCTTCCATTTACTAAAATAGGAACTGGCCCTATCTTGTTTTCTGGTTGCCTCTTGCCTAAGTCTTCCCTGTACCTTCATTGTTATGACCTGATATACTGTTTGCTGATTTCAGGAACAGAACCTTTTGACTATTTTTCTGCCTGCCCCTTTTACTGTGACGCCTTGCTTCTGTCTGTCAGTTTAAAATTGGACCGTGGCATGACAACTTTTATGGATATTTCTTGACTGTAAATACCGTTTTGCCTTATAAAAGAAAACACAATTAGGGTCAAAATCAGGAAAGCAGGTCAAAAACATTGAGATGCATACAGCACACCCCACTCTCTCAGTAGCGCTAAACTTCTTAGCGCATCCCAGGGTTTCAGACACATTTCTCTTTTTTAGCATGCCCCTGTTTCTAAACATGTCTACCAGCACTGATCTGAACACAGTTCCTAAGATGGTTAGTTGGGAATCAAGGGGCTTGACACCCACCTTTTTTTTTCTGATGTTCTTTTGATATTGATAAAAATATTACACATTGAAGTCATATAACACTAGTAGTGATATCACAAATAAAATAATCAATGGCATATTATTGATATCTCCACTTTAAATTTGTGCAGAGATTCCTTAATTAGTAATATATTCATGTCCTTTTTTAATTTCAAGATGGGTTTGACAATTATTAAAATAAATAGTATTTCATTTATACACAATATAATTTTTATTTGACTACAAGAGCCACTAGAGCAGAGGCTTCTGGGTAGAGAAATGAAAATGAGCTCACAATGCCTCACTTTTTGTTTCAAATATTACTTTTAAATAGACATGTGCATGGCGAAAAAATTCGGTTTGGTTCGGTTCGGATCGATTCGGAATTTTTCGAAGTTCGGATCGATTCGAATTCGGAAAATTTCAAATCGATTCGTTTCGGATTCGTTTCGGATTCAAAGAAATTCGGCTGGATTCGGTTCGATTCGGTTCGATTCGGTTCAGAATTTCGGTAAGTGTTAGGTGGGATTAGACTAGTATTATACTGTATATTAGGTGTTAACCTAACATACTGTACAATACTAGTGTAATCCAATGGCCATCCGAATTTACGAATCGATTCGATTCGGTTCGATTCGGAAAATTCGGCAAAATTTTAATTCGGAAATTCAGTTCGATCCGAATCGCCAAATTTTCCGAATTTCCGAATTTCCGAATCAAACCGAACCGAATCGCACATATCTACTTTTAAACATGAATGGCCTCATGCCAGTAGAGTGCTCAAGGCGTTGTCATAGGGATATATTATTAAATATATAGTCATTAAAGGGACACTGAACCCACATTTTTTTCTTTCGTGATTCAGATAGAGCATGAAATTTAAAGCAACTTTCTAATTTACTCCTATTATCAAATTTTCTTTGTTATCTTGCTATCTTTATTTGAAAAAGAAGGCATCTAAGTTATTTTTTTGATCAGAACTTTTTTATTTGTCAGTTAAATTAATCCACCGATCAGCAAGGACAACCCAGGTTGTTCACCAAAAATGGTCCAGCATCTAAACTTACATTCTTGCTTTTCAAATAAAGATACCAAGAGAATGAAGAAAATTTGATAATAGGAGTAAATTAGAAAGTTGCTTACAATTGCATGCTCTATCTGAATCACAAAAGAAAGAAAAAATTGGATTCAGTGTCCCTTTAATGTATTCTCTGTCATTGCTTATGTCATTAATTATGTCATATGCAATGTAAATAATAATGTCATAAAAAATGAGACAGAGAATGTTTAGAATATAAAGAGCACATTAGGAAACAATAGAAAGAGAAAAGAAACATAAAATGTATAATAAATATGTAAAAATAAGGTTTTTTTATTGTTTTTAATTTAAACTTGTACTCTAATATTTTTTTTAATGAATTTAGTATGAAAAAACAACAACCCTAAAATAAAATAACACAATGATAATATAGCTAGCTTACATACTGATTTATCTTTATAACTGCCGAATATATTGGGGTATATTACATCTACTAAAGTAATTCAATTAAAACATGCAGAGAATCTTAATATGATCCTAATATCGCTATTAAAGGAAAACTCATTATAATTTAAAATGGTAAAAAATATAAATTGCTTTTATGTATATGCTATATGTGAGTAGCTAAAAATAATGTATTATCATATTTTTTCAAATACTGGTAAAAACATTTTTTTACAATTATATTATATAAGGTAACTGAGTTTTCTTTAGAAACAAATTATCAAATTTATTTTTATTATTTTTATTTTTTTACATTAGAGGATTTTTGTAAAGATGCATGAGGGAGCCAATTGATATCTACTAACCATATTTTGGATGTACATTTTTAAACAAACTTGTATCCTCTAAAGCTAATATATATATTTCTTAAAAATGTTATGTTGGATAATACTTAAAAGCATATATTTAAAGCAGTAACTATCAATATGCAGAATTAAATGATTTTCCTCTATTTATAATGCAAATTAAAATCTGAAATTAAACTATTGCAAATGTATAATTAGATTAGAAACACCATTACAGTGTTTTTGTGGTTCATATAATTTGTGATTTTATACAAATGATGTCATAGATAATGTAATTTGATATTTGTAGATTTCTATTTAGAATCACCACAATGAAAATATAAAATTACTGACTGCTTTTAGACAGACACCTTCTGTAATTGAAGTACAAGATTGCTAAATTAAAAAAAAAATCTGAGTAATTACATGCTTTCACATAATCCTCCATTCAAACCCTGCAGAGTTACCAAGCCACCAGTCCTAAATTATATTCAGCAATCATGGCCCCAGCAGTTTCTTTTGCATTAAAAGCTGTATATTTAAAATGTGGCCGTCTGATCTACAGCACATTCAAATAATTTTCTTTATGCTTTGGTTTTTCATTTCATCAATAATAATAAAAAAAAATGATAATTATAAATAAAAAAAATAGTTTCTTCTATAGCCAAAGCGTCTGATTAATAAAAAAAATTAGAAAATTAAAATGTATATGGAACACCTAAATGAGATCCCTTTCTACTAAAGCAAACTAGGGGGCCGATTCTTTAAAGCTCTCCAGATCAGATGGGTTTTTTCATGCTGACCCGCCATAGTGGAATTATTGTAAAAAAAAGGGGCAGTCTCTGATAGTGGCGAGACGCCTCCGATATAAAGTAATGGAGCTCGCTGAAAAGGGACACTTGAAAAATGTAATTCTGCAGCCAATATAAATCACATTACACTGCTTTCTGCGTATAGCCATTTGCAATCACTTCTATTTTTGTATGCATGTGCTTTTCAATTAGGGTATTAAAGGGACACTAAACCCAAAAAAAATATTTCATGGTACAGGTAGGAAATACAATTTTAAGCAATATTCCCATTTACTTCTATTATCTAATTTGCTTCATTCTTTAGATATCCTTTGTAGAAGAAATAGCAATGCACGGGTGAGCCAATCACATAAGGCATCTGTCAGCAGCTTCTGAGCCTATCTATATATGCTTTTCAGCAAAGGATATCAAGAGAATGAAGCAAATTAGATAATCAAAATGAATTAGAAAGTTGTTTAAAATTACACGCTCTTTCTAAATCACGAAAGAAAAAAAATCGGGTTTCATGACCCTTTAAGTACTTTGAGTGTGTTGAGAAACACTCGCCATCTTCTAACTGGAGAGACAAAACTGAGATCTGTAGTGTGAAAATCTTTACAGAATAACGCTGGGATTTGGGAGACAATTTCATATATGGCCCTGGAGCTCCAATGTTCAGCCCATTTTTTGTAAAAACAATTATGCTTTGTATTTAGTACAAATTTCATTTTTTTCTGCGCATCCCTTGTACATAAATTACAATTTATACTGTGCATAGTTAATAAATACGATTTTCGGTGAAGAATTTTGTTACAATTTTTGATGCACCTTCACAATACAATTATTTCCTCTGTATTTTTATGTGAATGATTAAATTATTAAATTTCTAAGATTTTTAATTATGGATTTAATTGTGCACTTCCTTTCCATGCAAAAATACAGTATACTCCTCTTCAGCGAGGCACCCTGTTTTCAGACTAAAAAGTGGCTTTATATAACTCTACTAGGGAAATAGAAGGACTGGCAAACATTCTTATAGAATTACACCAGCCTTGAGAGCTTTATATAATTATAATTTATAAGTATATATATATACTGATGTACATTTTTGTACACATACTTTTTTTCAGTGTGTGGATATCATAAATTAGCCAGTTATTTATAATTTGTTTATTATAATAAGGTAATATGCTCTTTGAAATAGATAAGTATTTTTCAACAAGAATCATTTAAATAAGATAATGTACTAGAAAACAACCAACGACTTTATATTATGTACAGTGTTTTCACTTAGTCATTAGCTCAGAATTTTTGTGTCCTGAGCTTTGTACCCTAAATAATTGTTTTGTAATATTCTTCTTTTCACTTTAGATTCTACATATGTATCCATTCCTCTAGGTTTTTTTTCAATTAACACTGATTTGATATAACTCTATGATAAAGATGTATGGTTCATTATACCTTTACTTAGATACCTCCGTTATTATTACTAGTGCAAACCATAATCAGCATAAACGAATACCTACAGTAGCTCACTATTAATTTCTCATATTGTTAAATGTATTCATTTATGATGCATACTGCCAGTGTATATTTTAGCCATTCTCCTCAGCTATCTTTACATTTAACCTGAAGCTACCAAAGAGTAGAGATTGTTCTTCCTTTGTCTTCCCCCCCATGCTCAATGGACTAGATTTAATAAAACTCACAATTTGGCAGGATTATATCTATCAGATCTCTCTTTATGGGCATCTGTACAGGCATTCATAAAGAAAAGGAGTGTAACCTTTAGAGAATGGTGTCAGGTTAGTTGCATAGAAACTAAAGGCTCACATAACCTTGAGCCCCCATTTTTCATACTGCACTCAAAGAAAATGAACCTACCCAAAGGCCCTTAGGGCCTCGGGAGCAGCACAGGCCGCCTTAGATTAAGATTGCTCGAGAAATTGCACATGCAACCCCGTCCCCTGCCCTTGCACAACCAATTGTGCGAGAGAAGAGCTTGTCAGGAGTCTGGGTTGTCTGACATCTGCAACCTTTGAGGTTGTGGACATGTTAAGAAGCAGCGGTTTTAAGACTTAAAGGGACACTATACCCAAACATTTTCTTTCATGATTAAGGTAGAGAATACAATTTTAAACAACATTCCAATTTACTTCTATTACCTAATCATTCTTTAGATATACTTTAATGAAGAAATAGCAATGCACACGGTGAACCAATCACAGGAGGCATCTATGTGCAGCTACCAATCAGCAGCTACTAAGCATATCTAGATATGCTTTTCAGCAAAGAATATCAAGAGAATGAAGCAAATTAGATAATAGAAGTAAATTAGAAAGTTGTTTATAATTGTATGCTCTTTCTAAATCATGAAAGAAAATTTTTTGTTTTCATGTCCCTTTAAAGGGACAGTATACACCATTTTGATATAACTGCATGTAATAGAAGAACTATAAAGAAGAATATGCACAGATACTGATCTAAAAAATACATTATAAAAGCTTTTAAAAACGTACTTAGAAGCTCCCAGTTTAACACTGTTTATGGGGTTAGGCTGGGACACCCAGTGAAAAGGGTGTCCCATGAAGAGCAGAACCCCCCCCCCCCCCTTTGCTGCATCTAAAATGACAGATAATACAAACAGTAGCTGCAGGAATTTGTATACATCAGTATACATCTAAAACTTTGGGGCTTGGTTAGGAGTCACAGCACAATGTTATTAAAAATAATCAAAACAATACATTTTTACAAAAACAATCCCAGATGGGCTATATAAATGGATCATCTACAAAACATTTATGCAAAAAAAAAATCTATTGTACAATGTCCCTTTAAGAAACAACTATGAATCTGCTTAAAAAGCTTCATTAATTTGAGCCTTTATGTTAATCTTGTTGTTGCTTTCAAACATTATTCTGGCATTTGTTAAAAATGGATCAAAATTCTGTGAAAATTGAGTGGAAATTATATATTAAAAAAAAAGATTAGCTATATTTTTCTATATTTTCAAATAATGTGTTTGATATAAAAGTCAATAAAAATATATATTTGCATTAATCTCACAAGCTTTGAAATGTAAAAGTGGAAACCCTTTTTTTCTCAGACTACACTGTGGGCAATTTATTTATATTTCACTCTAGGTGCTCAGGGAATGCTTTGTTCCACTGTCTCACCAGCCCTGCAAGACATATTTTACAGAAGAAAGGCTGGAAGTTTACCCATTGTATTCACAGAAAATATAAATCTGCATTATAAAGTGAATTAGATTTGCGGATCACTAAGTAGAATAACATTCCTAATGGAAAAAAAATGAGAAATGGAAAAAAAAAAGTTTGTCATTTTTATTTTGAATTTATATTTTATTTGCAAATATAGTAGTATGGAAAATAAACAATTATGGGCTAGATTACAAGTGGAGTTCTAATTATTCACACCTGTAAATCTGCAAATTTGCCCGTTTACCGTCACACTATAAGTATCCAGCCATTAGATTACTTCAAGCTCGCTGTAGCAATTAGCGCTCCAAAAATTAGCCAGAGGTCAGACCTCTGTTTAATTTTGAAAATGTTCCCCAATTGCCCCCCAAATTAAAGTAATGCATTTAATAAAATAAATTTTTAGGGATTATAGTGAGCGGGTCTGGGGTGTTAGAAAAACGGCACTGAAAAGTTCCTTTATATAGCGGTCTATGGGGATTGATATATATATATATATATATATATATATATATATATATATATATACTTATTTACATATATATTTATGTGTTAATATGTGTATATACACACAAAAACATATAAACATATATGTATATATTTATATATATATATAGTAAACAATTCGATAGACAACTCGCCTGGGTGCAATGATACAGCATCAAATAAGAAACAAGAGAATGCACTCTCAGGACTTCTTCAAAAAAACAATTTAATGGAACGTTTTCGGGGTTCACAACCCCTTCATCAGCATACATAACAGACAAAATACAACTCATTTATAGTGTTACATACAAATTAAATCACACCAACCTTAGTGCCTCTCCAAAAAAGTGCGCCAATATTTCGAGCTTGGAACGCATCTTGCGTTCCACAGTGCTATCCGAAACCGGAAGTTTCATTACATCACTTCCGGTTTTCGGTCCCAATATACAATCGTAAACTTATTCATAAACTTATTCAATCTACATGTCTGAACATTCTTGTGTGACATACTAGTGTAGAGAACTTCATATAGACAAACATGTGGAACATTGCCACAAATACCTAAAATTGTGTTAAATAAATATTAGCAAGTGTTTGTGCATCGAGTTGGCATGGTGACAGTAACCAAGGTAATTGTATACAGTGTAAATTACCCATAAGTGCCATTACCTGTGTTAAGTTTAAAACAACATACCAACTGGACAGAACAAAGATTTTCTTAATGTGCAAAACAGCATAAATTCATGCTGAATATGCTCATTACAATGAAAATAATAATAATAATAATAATTAAAATAATAATTGGACTATGTATCAGTACGTGTGGTTGGAATGACATTTTCTAAATAAGAAACAAATGGAATGCTGCAAATATGGATGGAAAAAAATTAGAGTGTGACACCAATATGATATATGGGTAACTTGGACCAACTGACAGTTGGCATGAATATTACTTCAATCGATGTGCGAACAGATAGATGCATAAAGTGAGAGGAATATATAATGAAAGAAATATGTGGGATATAGTAGGGCTGTACAAATTATAAACTGTGCCGCTGGGGCCTCACATCGAGTTCATATAAAGTAAATTTGGCCATCGGGCGGTTATAAAATACATCAGCCCAAACATAGATGCAGATGAATATATATAATGGCTGGGAAAATGTATAAGGGTGGTAACCTTATTTTAGATTTATAGCCTCAAGCATGGCAGCAAAGCAACCTATATAACAAGATAGAAGGGATAATAATAATAAGGACATGTAGCTCATATATACCTGGTCTGCCCTGTGCAATTACCCACTGTTCAAACACGCACCACCAGTCTTATAGCGGATATGAATACTACTATACCCACTTGGAGAAATTTCTGATGTTGGGACTGTATATATGAGCTATATGTCCTTATTATTATTATCCCTTCTATCTTGTTATATAGGTTGCTTTGCTGCCATGTTTGAGGCTATAAATCTAAAATAAGGTTACCACCCTTATATATTTTCCCAGCCATTATATATATTCATCTGCATCTATATTTGGGCTGATGTATTTTATAACCGCCCGATGGCCAAATTTACTTTATATGAACATGATGTGATGCCCCAGCGGCACAGCTTATAATTTGTACAGCCCTACAATATCCCACATATTCCTTTCATTATATATTCCTCTCACTTTATGCATCTATCTGGTCGCATATCGATTGAAGTAATATTCATGCCAACTGTCAGTTGGTCCAAGTTACCCATATATCATATTGGTGTCACACTCTAATTTTTTTCCATCCATATTTGCAGCATTCCATTTGTTTCTTATTTAGAAAATGTCATTCCAACCACACGTACTGATACATAGTCCAATTATTATTTTAATTATTATTATTATTATTATTATTTTCATTGTAATGAGCATATTCAGCATGAATTTATGCTGTTTTGCACATTAAGAAAATCTTTGTTCTGTCCAGTTGGTATGTTGTTTTAAACTTAACACAGGTAATGGCACTTATGGGTAATTTACATTGTATACAATTACCATGGTTACTGTCACCATGCCAACTCGATGCACAAACACTTGCTAATATTTATTTAACACAATTTTAGGTATTTGTGGCAATGTTCCACATGTTTGTCTATATGAAGTTCTCTACACTAGTATGTCACACAAGAATGTTCAGACATGTAGATTGAATAAGTTTATGAATAAGTTTACGATTGTATATTGGAACCGAAAACCGGAAGTGATGTAATGAAACTTCCGGTTTCGGACAGCACTGTGGAACGCAAGATGCGTTCCAAGCTCGAAATATTGGCGCACTTTTTTGGAGAGGCATTTAATTTGTATGTAACACTATAAATGAGTTGTATTTTGTCTGTTATGTATGCTGATGAAGGGGTTGTGAACCCCGAAAACGTTCCATTAAATTGTTTTTTTGAAGAAGTCCTGAGAGTGCATTCTCTTGTTTCTTATATATATATATATTTATTTAAATTTACTGCCCATCGGTGTGCGACTTACCCCCTTCACTGCGCTAGGTTCTTTGAAGCATGGTGTCCTTTTTTATATTAAAATAATTACAGGGCAGGTCGTAGGGTAATGTGACAATATGAATACACTCCTAGGTTAACATTCTCAGTACACAGTAATGTTTACCATAACTATATTATTAATGGGAGAAAAAATCATATATTTTTATTAAAGGGATACTAAACCTAAATTGTTTCTTTCATGATGCAATTTTAAGCAACTTTCTAATGTACTCATACTATAATTTTTTCTTCTTTCTCTTGCTATCTTTATTTAAAAAGCAGGAATTAAAAGCTTAGGAGCCAGCCCATTTTAGGTTCAGAACCCTGGATAGCGCTTGCTTATTAGTGGCTACATTTAGCTAATCAATAAGCATGCATGACCCAGGTTCTGAACCAAAAATGGGCCTTTTTTAAGCTTTAAATTACTGTTTTTTAAATAAAGATAGCAAGAGAACAAAGAAAAATGAATAGGAGTAAATTAGAAAGTTGCTTAAAATTAAAATTGCATGCTCTATCTGAATCATTAAAGAAAAAATTGGGTTCAGTGTCCCTTTACATATTCTTAAATTGATTTTCAGCATATCATTGGTAAACATGCCGCTGTACAAAACATGCTTCTTTGTATAAACCTCTGATCATTACATATTTATGTCCAATAGTTTATATATGTTTTATTAATAAGTCAGATTCATATGACCAATGCACCCATGTGTTCTGCTCTTCACCAGGAATTGTTTATTTATTTTTTAATGTCTTTTGAAGTTGGTTCTGTAAGGGATTTAAATCATTAGCAGCCAGGCAACAGGCACCTCTCAATTGGCTGTCACTTTTGTCAGTTCCCCTGCAAATGTCCGTCCATCATGGTGAGAACTCCAGGACTGCAGGGGGAGCTGTCAGGTATAAGTACTTCAGTGTGATGCTGGACCAGCTGTCAGACAAGGAGTTCAGTAATTTTCTCTGATCAGTGCAGAGAAGGGACGGAATCATATGTTAGAGCAGGAAGAGAAGAGATTTTGAGGAGAGTTCAGGGCTGGCATTTGATGGAAGAGTTCTGGGGTGAGGAACACATAGAGTATTATTTTGTCTATACACTAATTTGCTGTACCATCACCATTGGAAAAATATTTAAAACATTCTTGGTGCAATGTTAGGACACCATTTATAAAACCCCTTGTGTTTGTAATTCCATACGAAAAAGGATCTGCATATAAATGAAAAGCTGCTGCCTATTCTGCTATGCTGATCCTTTTACCCCCTTTGTAGTATAAAATGTATTGGTGCTCTATTAAAATAATAGTAAATAGTCTTTTATAAATGTAAGCTCTATAACTTTGTCTTTTACAGATTTGTTTTATATTAAAGACCAATATTGTTTAGTAAAAATTTAAAGGACATTAAAGCCTATATATTTTTCATGCACCTCCTTCTAATTTTGGAACATAGATTACACTGCAGATATCTGAAGGGGAGTTGCTGCACATATGCAAACACATCAGCACTGAAATGTAGGGAAGGACAGAGTTCAACATGACAGCACCCATGACTAGAGGAAAACGGGGGGGGGGGGGGGTTATCCTTGGTAGGATGCTAATAGAATGTATTTAGTGTTTAATGTCCCTTTAATAAATAAGCTTCACAGGCCTCTGTGGACATAAAAATAAATATAATATTATTATTATTATTATTATTATCAGTTATTTGTAGAGCGCCAACAGATTCTGCAGCACTATAAATAAAGTTGCGGAGTACAACAAAACATTTATAGGGATCAAACAGGTAGAGGGCCCTGCCAAGAGTTGCACTGTTGTAGTCAGCTCTTAAGAAGGTGATCTACAGCTAGACTCTTAGGCATACATGCTAAGGGGGTTCAGGGGATAGCTATGGAGGAGAGGAACTGGTATAAAGAAAGGTTAGTGTAGGTTGTATGCATCCCTGAACAGTAGAGTCTTTAGGGAGCGCTTGAAGTTTTCAAAACTAGGTGAGAGTCTTGTGGAGTGAGGCAGAGAGTTCCACAAGATGGGAGCCAGTATGGAGAAGTCCTGTAAACGGGAGTGTGATGAGGTAACAAGAGAGGAGGAGAGTGGGAGGTCATGATCAGAGTGAAGGGGACAGGAGGGAGAGTATCTGGAGACAAGGTCTGAGATAGGGGGGAGCAGTGCAGTTGATGACGTTGTATGTCAGAGTGAGAATTTTGTGTTTAATCCTAGAGGCAAGAGGAAGCCAGTGAAGGGATTGGCAGAGAGGTGCAGCAGATGAAGAGGGACGTGTAAGGAAGATGAGCCCATATATAAAACATATATAATTTAATAAAGTCATGAAATACACAATGATCAAAAACTTGTTGGCATAGAGAGAAATCATATAAAAGTGTTGCATATTCTTTTTGTCCTTATTATTGAAATGTAGAAGTATCTCCTTCACATTCGCAATTCTGCATTGCAAGATAAAACAGCTCTCAAGATAAAATTTGCCTTTCTAAAATTCTTTGAGGGATCTCGCAGTACTGACGAGACTTTTTAGATAATCTCACCAAACTTTTGCTTTAGATTAGCTTTAGAGCTCACTCAATGTTAGCCAAAATGCAATTGGTCCAAATTATAAATTCAGGGTATACAAACAAAATACTTTATATATTTTATTAATAATAATAATAATATATTATTACTTTTAAACCAGTTTGTAATTTAATATCAATCTCTAATCTACGCTTAACACTTTTAATGACGCCATAAATGTACTTTGTGTTCCTGATAATTCTTAGTTTATATCAGTTGATATATAGTGTGTGCCAGAAGCAGCCTCTCTGCACTTAATTAGGTTTGTAATGTGGATCTCGGGGCAGACATTAACATACTTCACATAGCTCTTGCAGGGAAAGAGAGCATCACGCTGAGTCCCAACATGTTTCATCCCCAGATTCTCAGTGACCATTGGCTATGAGACAGCATTAAAAATGTAGACCCTCTTGCTACTGTTTATTATCTTTGGCTAATTGATTCGTATGCATAATTCTGACAAATAACCATATAAAATTGGGCTTTGAATCAATCATAAACTCAAAAGGCATAAATCTACAAGAAAAAAAAAATCTAATTAACATGAGCTATAATTGCCGGACTGTGTAGACCCATGAATGACAATCAGTATAAAATGAAATTAGTGTAATGAGTTGTAGTAAAATAAACGTGCTTAGGCCTAGAAATTGTCACATAACAATTTTGCAAATTATGTTTAAAACTATCTATCTATCTATCTATCTATCTATCTATCTATCTATCTATCTATCTTGAGTAGATATCTGATAATAGCTTAGTCATCTGAAATGCTTAACATGATTTTTTTATATGGTATCTATCTTTATATCCGTCCTTATGTCTGTTAATAATCTAGTCTTGCTTGCTGATTCTTCTGAAACATCTCAACGAGGTTCCCTTTATTTTTTATACTTAGGTCTGAGATGAATAATTTTTTTATTTTTTTTTAAATATTTTTTTATTGAGGCATTGAATATAAACAACACAAAAAATATATCCAGGCACAGCACAGTAGAAACAAAGAAACTTATACAGTTCACATATGAAGAGTAAACAAGGATTAAAACATTGGTGTACTAATATAGCATTTGTTATCACAGTGTCCCATCCATAGTAGTGCCATACTTGTATGGAAGCAGGGATCAGTGACATGAAAACAATAGCTAGGTCAAAAACAGAAGAATAAGGGTTGACATAAGTTATAGTACCATCATTGTGACCTTTAATATGAAATGTAAAACTGTAAGTAGGAAACATTTGTGACTGGAACATATATAGATGATGCCTCGTTTTTTATAACTGAGAACTAATGGTCCCCGCTCTACAATAAAGGTGTTCTAGAAGTTAAATAAGAGTAAGAGGTAGGGAGTTGACTGTTGTCAGGCCTCCCATAGGCCTGTATAAATGGGGGGGTAAGCAGCGGGCTAAAGCCGCTCATAATAGAGGGGAGATGAGAGGGCAGAGCCAATCAAAACATTATAAAGATGCAGACTACAGGGCTATTGAACTCTATGAGGTAGAGAACTCAACGAAGGAGGATGAATATACTCATGGCAGATATATTATAGAGAGGTAATATGCATACTATAAAATATGTGTGATTCCAAGTTACTAAAGAAGCTAATTATAAGATAGAAGAAGGTGGTTTCACTTGGAGCAATGTTCTAACAATGTATGAAAGAAACAATTATAATACCATCGCCTAAGGTAATTTTGTAAGTTAAAAAATTAGGTGGCTAGTTATATTGAGATCAGTGAGTGATATATGGACCTCTACTGGCTATTTTATTTAGGCGGGAGGAGTATACACGCTAACAAAACCTAGCATAAGCCTTTATAGAATCTGCACTCTTAAAGCATAGGTCTTAATAATAAATAGGTTAATATATAGTAATGAGATGAATATTTTAACTAATGAGGTTCCAATCACATTTTTAATCAATGAATACTTAACAAGGAGGAAATCTTCCACTCTTCCTGAATAACATAAAAATTGTAGCTGATGATTAAAAAATGTGCAACACTAGGCTTTTACACTTATCTTTAACATTGAGTGGATTGGTGACATTTTTCTGTTTTCTCTTGACAAGTAGCATTTAGCCTGACTGTTAATCTAAAGAGATTTACCATAAATCTTGTTTTATATTTCACTGACAATAATTCCACCAACGTTTTTGTGCTATAAGAAAGCCCAGACAAAAGCAATGTTATCAAACAGGTTTTTTTTTTATTTTTTTTTATAAGTACACATTATGAATATTGATGTTAAAGGATTAAAAAAAAACAAAAATGTATTTTGTGATTCAGACAGGGCAAACCATTTTTAGAAAGTTTCTAGTTTACTTCTATTATCAAATTTGTTTTGTCCCCATGATATTGTGTGTTGAAGAGATACCTAGGTAGGCATCTGGAGCACTACATAGCAGGAAATAGTGCTGCCATATAGTGCTCCAGAAATGGGCCAGCTCCTAAGCATACATCCCTGCTTTTAAATAAAAGATACCAAGAGAACGAAAAAATTGATAATAGAAGTAAATTAGAAAGTTGCTTAAAATTGTGTGCTCTGTCTAAATCATGAAAGAAAAATTTGGGGTTTCATATCCTTTTATGTACATTAATGCCACTGAGCACAATAGTCATGGTAATTGGCGGCCTAATGCGTGTACCACTTTTAAATGGTGCTCAGCAATGTGTTTATTTTTTTCCATTAAAATGTTCCTTTATGGGTCTTATTTCCAATGTCTGTGTATGCAAGTGATGTTTGTTCCTATGTTTCATACATATGTATGTCCTGAATAAGACTGCTGAATATATATGTATGTAAGGGAAAATGTTTATGTACATTCTATAGAAATATTGTAATAACAAAATAGATTTTGTTTACTGGGTTGTTTACTAAAAACACATATATGATAGGTAAATAAAAAAAAAACCAAGGCTCAATTTCTGTTTAAATGGAGTGACAGCAAATGATTCTCCAGTATTTTGGGAAAGTTTTTCTCTTAAATTCGCAGTCCTGCAGGGCTTAAAGTACAAAACATAGAAAATTGGAAAGAAAAAAAAAAAGAGATCTCAAACAGCACTCTTGTCACATTTAAGGCCAATTTTAATCACTTATGGAGTTATATCCAATTATTTAGTGAAAAAAACCCCCACTAATAAACAATGAAGAACAATTTACAATAATAAAATGTTTGAAAATTAATATATGTTCTATATAGAAATTCTTACATAAGGAGATATAAACAACTTAGCCACTATTGTTGCAGACTAAAAGAGCATATGATCCAACAAAGAAATACTTGGCTCCAAGGACCCAAGGGAAAATGAGAGCTATTGCAGACAGAGGGGATATACTCCTTTATGGTAGATAGTTTGAATGCAGTCGTATGTATATGAGTCCTCCTTGTTGTGCAGATATGAAGTCCTCTCATAGAGGAACAAGAATAAGTCCCGCCCTTAAAGGCTGTTCAGTGATTCCAATATGTATAATTGAAGTGTCCCGTATCCAAATATAACAGCCCTATGGGAGTGGCAGTTGATTGGCTGAATCCAAGGGTGTGTGCCACTCACGTCTTAAGGTGATTGGAGTGTGCTAAATCTCAAATTCAACCAGACAACAGAGTCGCTCCTGCCTAACAAAGTTGCGGAGATATCGGGTAAGATTGCCTAATGCATTCTCCCACCTCAGATGCTATTAAGCAGGCAGTATAGGTGATACCTTCAAGGAAAGTTCAGCTTAAACCAGAAGTGGACACAAAGATTCCTCCTTAGTGAGAAGTATTGCCAACAATTGTTTCACCTCTTTAAAAGGCTTCTTCCGGGCGTGTGTATAAAACACTTGAATCAGAAAATAATAACACAACAAAATCTAGTTAAACATGAGAAACTAATAATAATTAAAAAAATATAGAAAAAGGAGTTTCAAGTATGTTCTTACATAGATTTTCACAGACTTATATGGAAGCAAAAATAACATATGACAACTAATATCAGTATTGATGATAGCTGTATAACGTTTTTAATTCTCCAATTTATAGGGAATGACATTGTAACTAAGAATGGACAAATGTGCTGAAAGTATAATTTGCTTGTTAGAACGAATAGTCCTATGGAATTTCGTTTTGGACAATTGAATGATGATAAGAATGATGATAATGAAAATCCTTTAAAATTCTGTAATCGAATGTTATTTCCGGTTTTCAAATGTTCATAATTAAATTGAATATCAACATTTGAAATTTCGAATGTAACATTCGATTTAATAAATATTATTCAGAAGTTCAATAGTTCATGTGGTAGGCGATTTAGTAAATTGATACATAATAGATACATATATATGAATTTTAATGTTTCTATTTCGAATATTGCATAATTCAAATATTACATTTAAAGAAAGCATTAGAAATACTATTACATTAAACGAATGCTAGAATGTTGTGCAAACATTCAAAATTCTAAACTCACGAATGTGTTAAAATTCTTAAATTTTTCGAATGTTGCAAAACATTCGCCCATCCCTAATTGTGACCTAAATGATGCAATCTAAAACACTTTTGAGACGTTAATCAGCAAGTCCAAAATAAAAAGACAATACAACAATATTCAGATTTTTAAATGAGCAGTAGATTTTTTTTGCTGACAAATGTAAAAATGTACTTCAATTTGCCGTCCCCCTGTATCATGTGACAGCCATCAGCCAATAACAAACTCTTATACGTATACACTCTGAGCTCTTGTACATGCTTAGTAAATTGGAAAATCTCTTAAAACTGCATACTCTATTTGAAGCATGAAAGTGTAATTTTGCCTTTAGTGTACCTTTAACTAAAAATCCCTGAAAGATAAGCTTATAACTAAAATATAAAAAATATTAAATGCTGAATAGACATTAACAAAGCTACTCACATGAATACCAAATCATCCATCCAATGATCTCATTCTCTTGTACCTTCTGACAAATTATTTTATTATTTAGTGTCCTCTACCTCTCTATAGAATGCAATGTAGAATATTTATGAAAGAACAAATGGATTAGTGTGCAATCAAAGCAGTCAAATATGCTGTATGATGTTGATATCCTATTACCCAGTCTTCAAGATACAAGTATGAAATCTCTCGGATGTTTGCCAGTGTTTAACAACTTGACTTTGGCTTGCTGTATTATGAACTGTGCTCCCTTTGTCAAAAGCTCAGCCATCAAATTGGCCAACTGAGAGATTTAATAATCATTTTGACAAAAAAAAGGATCTGCAATTATTTCTTCCAGTTCTCCACTCCTGAATTGACAAACGCCATCGAGATTTATTGAAAGACACTTTGCAAATAAACATGCTTCACAGCTGTCCTGAAGTTTTGTACTGTTACATCCAAAGTGCTATCAGGAATGTTTCTGGGTAAATAGACTATACAAACTAAGAAATATGTAGATGCAATAAACCTATTTTAATGATTTCCCTAATTAAAGGGGCATTACAGATTTTTTTAACATAAAGGGTTAGGGTCATATCTATCAAACCTTGAGTATGATCAGGTTGATTGACACCCCCCTGCTGGCAGCCTGCAGGGGCAGCGTTGCACCACCGGCTGGTGCAATGCTTAATACGGAGAGCGTATTGCTCTCCGCATTCAGCAAGGTCTGTCGGACCTGATCCGCACTGTCGGATCAGGTCCGACAGACCTTTGTTAAATAGGCCCCTTAGATTACAAGAGGAGCGCTAATTTATTGTGCGCCCATAAATGGGCAAATTCGCTAGTTTACAGGCGCACAATAAATAACCAGCCATTACAAGTGACTGGTTAATGCTAGTCGCAAGCTTGCGCCATGGTAGCAATTAGTGCTCCAAAAATTAACGAGAGGTCAGACCTCTGGTTAATTTAAAAAATGTTCCCATATTGCCTCCAAAATAAAGTGTTTGTTTCCTTTTTTGTTTAAAAAAAAAGGTAGCATTTTTTATTAAACAAAAAAAAAAAAACAGCATGAAGCAGTTTTTAGGGGTTAAACTGTGCGGGTGTGGGGTGTTAAAAAAACAAAACAAAACAGTATTGAAAAGTGCCTTTACGTTGCTGTCTATGGGGACGGTGTGTTCCCAGAAAATATATATGTATATATCCCAATGTGTGGAGTACACATTGGGGCATATTTATCAAGCTCCGTATGAAGCTTGATGCCCCCGTTGGGGCATATTTATCAAGCTCTGTATGGAGCTTGATGCCCCGTGTTTCTGGCGAGCCTGCAGGCTCGCCAGAAACAGCAGTTATGAAGCAGCGGTCACAAAGACTGCTGCTCCATAACCTGTCCGTCTCCTCTGAGCAGGCGGACAGACATCGCCGGAAATCAACCCGATTGAGTACGATCGGGTTGATTGACATCCCCCTGCTGGCGGCCCATTGGCCGCGAGTCTGCAGGGGGCAGCGTTGCACCAGCAGCTCTTGTGAGCTGCTGGTGCAATGCCGAATACGGCAAGCGTATTGCTCGCCGTATTCAGCGAGGTCTGGCAGACCTGATCCACACTGTCGGATCAGGTCCGCCAGACTTTGATAAATTGGGGCCAATAACTTTTTCTATGGGAAGTTGTCCTTGTCAGCCACTGACCAGCAGGTAACTTGGTATTGGTATAATTTCCTTTTAGTTTCAGTTTAAATTTAAACAGCTTTTACGTAACCCTTTTATACAACAGACTTTTTTTTTTACATGTTTAACTGCTGCTCCTCTATATACAACCTAGAAAAGCATTGAATACAATTAACAATGTATACACAAGTACAAATGCCAAATGAACAGGTGTTAAAAGCAGCAATTAGTGTGAATGTTCACTGCCTGTCATATCAATTGGTTGTTTTGTCTGGTGCTTGTACAATTTATAGTAAAGTTCACAACTCATAACATACAATTGGATGAAAATGATTCCCGTTTATGGTTTAATGCATGTTTCAGTCTGCCAAACCATAATAAGTAGAGGTATTGATGCCTCATGTTTTCTTGTTCCATGCAAGAGGGAGAGGTATTGTCAGCTGCTATTTCATGATACAGAGAGGTTGGTATTTTATGGCTAATTATTTTGCTCTTCAACTATCTGGAACTAAGTACAGTAGTAAAGATGTGTATAAACCATAGAATGATTCACCACCTGTTTGGGATGTGATTCGTTTGTCTGTAGCTAACCATAGAGTTGCACTGGCTCCTCATTAATTGTTTACATGAATACTATGTGTGTCAGTGTTCATACTGAATACAGCACTATGCAGTATGTGCAAAAGTATTTTTATTAAATCCACTACAGATGACCATGGTCATGTTTTGGCCATATGTAAGGATTTTGCCCAGTCAATGGTCCCCATTTAGCAAGCTTAGAAAGCACCTTCGGGTCCCGGCATTTCAGACTCACCTGAAACAATAGTTAAATAGCTGCGGCCTTAAGAAATCATCCCTATCCAATTTGATTGGGATGATTGAAAGTCCCTGCTACCGACCAGTTGGCATCAACGAGCTGCGGGCAGCTTGTGCAATGTTAAATGCGGACAGTGTATGCTGTCCACTCGCAGTGATGTCCGGCCGTGAATTATGTCCAAACAACCTATGATAAATGGAACCCAATAAGTAGATTAATTTATCTTTTGAATCTATTACAGAGAGATGCAGCCTGTCTTCCTTGATTGAAATTCATTGTTAATGGCCTCTCCAGTTTGTCCAAATCTTACTTAATTCTATGGAGCTTACTGAAAAAGAAATTGAGCAATGATTGAGTTTTGCTGAAAGACTGTATAAAATATCATACAAATGGGAATGCTGGAGAAACTGTTAGTTAAATTATTGAATTCCCTGACATCTGCACATGTGAACCCTACATTGGTTAATGTTATGTTTACTATATAGTTTGTGTTATATATGCATGTCACTCACTCTTATTGAAAAATAATAATAAAAGTAATAGCAGTTGGAGTGATCTCAGCATTCTTTTTCACTGCTTCAAGTTGTCCAATTTCATCTGCAATATTGCTGTGATTATATTTGATTTCTCTACTCCGTTATAAAGCAATGATAAGAAAATGTTCTAATGCATTAGAGTATTTTCTTATTGCACTATTGCTAACCAACTATGCTCATTAGCCTCCCCTTATTGGCTCAGAGGCTGTTTACTATTCAGGTATGGATCAGTAGTGCGTTGCTGGTCTAGAGTTTATACTTAAAATTTTGTACCTTCCTACAAATCATATGGAGAGTCCATAAGGACCTACACATAATAAAACTCCACATTACCTTTTATACCTCCAGTACCAGTGTTCAAGACAAAATGATTAACTACACAATAGGGAAATCTATCTCTGCCTGAATATATGTGGGTTAGCCAAAATGTTCTTAAATTACACAGCAGTGTTTTTGGAGACAATTTCCCTAAGTATTAAATGTTGGTAACAGTTATGGACTGAAATACAGATTCCTTTCTGGCATCAAGTTTAAAGGGACATTAAAGTGACATGAAACCCAGATTTTTTTCTTTCTTTCATGTTTTAGAAAGAGCATGCAATTTCAAACAACGTTCTAATTTTCTTCTAGTAACTAACTGCTTAATTCTCTTGAAATCCTTTGTTGAAAAGCATATCTAAATAGGCTCAGTAGGTGGTGATTGGTGGCTGCAGTGCAGATAGATGCCTTGTACGATTGGCTCAACCATGTGCATTGCTATTTGTTCAACAAAGGATATCTAAAGAATTAAGCAAATTAGCTAATGAAAGTAAATTGGAATGTTGTTAAAAAAATGTATTCTCTACCTCAATCATGAAAGAAAAAAATTGTGGTTTATGTCCCTTTAACTTTACCACTAAAATCTCTAAATTGTATTTGTTATTTTACTCTGATCAGCACTAAAACTGTTGTCTATAAAAATACAGTAACTTTGCAGTTATGGATAGATTCACTTTTCTAGATACACTGGCCTAAGTTATGAATTAAGGAAACCGAATACTAGTAGACATTTCCAATCATTTCCAATTCTTGTTTTCTAAATCTATCAACATTCATTTCCCAACTTTTTTTTTTTCTGTAAGGTCTTTGTGGTGAATAAACTCTGAACAAGGGGTATATTCTAAAGTTTTAGAACAATTTATCCAATTATTTATTCATATACATTCAAGAAGATGAATGTTTTACAAAGGAAAACCTTAAAGTTTTATAATATAACCAAAATCTAAAAATAAATCTCATTAAGGCTATGTACTGCACAGATTTAGGCAAATTCTTCATAATAAAAAAAATAATAATATTCATACAAATTTATTCAGGTGATTCAAAGTTTAAATTATATGAGGTCACAAAAACAGATTATCAGCAAAGGTGCATATGTACAAACATGTTTTTTGTCACTGCCTCAAATGGCTCACCCAGTATATACTCTGGTGTTGGGTTAATCTACAGAATTTGTTCCTAGTAGTTAAAATTGATGAATAGCAGACACATATTTGACAGTGTGGACGGCTATTGCTGCTTGATGCTTTTAAGAGAATGACAGCTTTAGTCTTGAATCCATTGCAAACTAGACTGTATCTTGGTATGAGCTGACAACCAAAGCTCCCTTGAGGTCAACATTAATTATGTATTATTCATATACCCTTTCTCCCCTTCTTTTTAGGAGCTTTGCCGTCAGCGCATGGCTGTCAAGTCTTCTGATCGGCCAGAGCCCCTGCACAGTTCGCGCATCAATAGCATCTCTTCACAATTTAGTGATGGGCCTATGCCCAGCCCCACTGCCAGGAGCAGCACATCATCATGGAGCGAAGAGCCAGTACAGTCAAATATGGACATCTCTACCGGCCACATGATTTTGGTAAGAGGAGTGTCTTATTTTTATTTCGCTTTTCTATTCCTTTTAACTACTTTAAATTTGATCACACAAATGAAATAAATTTGTCCAGCTAAATGAAAGTGAGAAGCTTGTTTTTAGAAAAAAATAAATTGTTAACTAACTGGACTAGTAAAATGTAGGATTACTGGTAAATATTTTGGACATATGTTGGATAATCTACTCTATGGTGTACAAGGGTAATGAAAAAAATATAATAAAATAAATATATGTATATGTTTATCTGTAATATTCTGCTTGGTTTTATAAACTAACCTTACAGCATATATTTATCATTTATGTATGGTAATTTGCTAATAATAAGCATATGGAGCCCTTGACTAGAGGGAGGTGGGGAATAGCCTTAATAATATGCTTATAAAATCCATCTATTATTTAATGTCCCTTTAACTTCCACTTCCAGATATAGGAAGGTGGAAATATGCCTCCAAGTTTAGCTGGTACATCAAGGTTGTGGCATCCTTTTTAATGAGAGTATACTGATACAGAAAAGAGAAGTTATTCTCAAAGTAGAGAAGATATATTTTGTACAACAGAAAATGTTGATTTGGCATTACTTCCTTACCAGTTACATAGTGTTTCTGCTCCCATGGCTCATTGGCATGTCATTAGAAACCTAATATTTTTATCTTTTTTATAGCGAATATATCAGTAAGTGGTGATATGAAAAAAATACTGGAGTCTTAGATTTTTTCAGGCTTTCAGAGGGTCAAGTCTGATACATAGCTGGCAGATTATTATAAGAGAGGTTTTTTATATTGAATCATAAAGGGACACAAGTAATTTTTGCTTAAGCCTTCTAAAAATGACTTTTTAAAAACACTTTTATTTCATTTTTATGATACAAAGAAAAATTCATATATAGGGCTGGAATTACCTCTGCGGGACCCATATGTATGAATTAGTGCTGACAATCCATAAAAACAATACCTTACTAATAACACCTAAATCTAAACAACTTAAATAAAAAACAATAAATAGATTGGTAGATAGATGGATAGAAAAACAGATAAATAGATAAATAAGGAAATAAATACATAGATACATAAAACCTCTGGTGCCCAACTGCAATCTAAGATCAGATTCCATTTAAGCAAACATATGTCTCAGGCATTTTTATCTCAGACCTCCCAAATGTCACTCATTCTGCAGTATTTTCCAGTTTGGGAGTTCTGTCCCACTGTTTTTCCTGTTGATTTCAATGGCTTGTAAGTGGACCAGTCTTACACAGCAAAATCTGAGTCCTCCCTACTATGTCCACAGACACACCCATAAACCATCAATCCCTGTCTTGATTCAACACTGATTCAACCTATGGCCCAACTATCCCTGCCCACTTGTCGCCCAGACTTTATTCATAGCCACCTGGTCCCAGGTAGCAGCCTGGAACTGTATTGATTCCAAACACACAGTCTGCACAATCTGTTTCGTCTACCACAATGCAATGTGCATTAAAATACTATGTTTAGGCTGTGCAGCCTTAGCATCTGCCTTTATTGTTTATGAACCTTTAAAAAGAATGTCTCTCTAACCACAATGTTTTGGAAATTGAAACCTAAAAGTCTGTCATTTGCAATTTATTTCTAAAAGTTTACAAATATTCAAGAATTATACTCGGTGTGGGCCCTTTCGAGTGGTACTTTGTACCAAGATTTACTTACCTAGAAATTAACGTGCGTGTAGAGTGCATTTCCCCATTTTTTTATCTAACAGAAGGCTATTTAAAATGTAATATAGTTTACAGTGTTCTCCCCAGGACCTATTTAAGGCTAGATTATGAGTGGAGCGCTATTTTATCACTCCCATGCAAATTCTGCTGGAAGTAAGCTTTTTTCGCATGTTGCGTAGCGTGCATATTACAAGTTGAAAGTAAAAGTAAAAAACTGGGAAAAAAATCACACAAGTTAAGCAAACCATCTCAAGTGCGCTAATATTTCCCCTTCCAATGTTCTTCACATAACAGAATATGTTTTGTTTATTCATAAATACACATTTCTATGTATATATATATATATATATATATATATATTGTGTTTTTTTTGTAAAATATATATATCTATACCAATATATAGGAATGTCTATTTATAAATACATACAGCATATTCCCCTGTGTGAAGATCCTTGGAATGCGAAATATTTACATTAATAACATAGTTAAAACCTTTATTAAACATGAATATTGCATAAATATGATTTTTTTAATGTTTTCAGCTAAATGACTACAAAGGGATCCAATGCACTCTATATATGTCTATATATGTATACACACAGTATGTATTGATGTGTTTATTTGTGTATATATATATATATATATATATATATATATATATACATAAATATATATATTTAGACATCTGTGTGTATGTATCTCTATGTTAAAGCCCTTTGCAGCCGTTTTTTCACCTGAGACTTTATATCTTTGAGCCCTTATAACTTTTTATGCATTTTTTAAATTAACTTTTATTGGATGGTGTTATTATGAGTTGAACTGTACTTTTAAATTTGTTTTTAAAGTTTTTTTGTGTAACTTTTTAGTGGAGCGTAGCAATTAACCAGAGATCTGAAGTTGCGCTACCCAGACGTGCATTCAATTGCGTATGAGCGAACGCGTTTACTTTCAACCTGTAATAAGCTACTTCTGACGTGCAAAGATCTGCGATAAACCCCTCTTCGATCACGCAAATGTTAGCTCGCCACTTGTAATCTAGCAGTTAATGGGCAGGCCATCTGGCTAATTTTTCTGACCACCTGGCTAATTTTAAGTCAATATTAAGGTAAAATTGTCGAATACATTTTCTGTTTTGTTTCTTGCACAAATTTCTATTAAATGTTTATGTTAAATTATGCAATTTCTGCATTGGATAGTTTAAGTAACATTTACAACTAAGAGAATTATAATATTTCAGAGTATTACATGGCCCCCACCCGGCTACTATAAAGCCAACCAGCTGTCAAAATATTCTGTAGAAAACACTGGTTTACATATTTTTCAATAGTTTCATGATAAAAAAAATAATAATTTTATATGCTTGTAAAATGTGTTGTTGTTCACTAGTATAGCGGTGGGAGTAGCCCTTATCAGACAGTGAGCAATCTATCCCATGTTTATGTTAGGTAGAACCTCTTCCTATCAATGACAAAATCAAAATAACCGGTTTTAAAATATCTTTTTATTCATGCCAATAAATATGTTATCATTTTAAACTAATGCTCATTTATATGCATGATAGATTTTTTGATGTTGTACTTTTAACTAACTCAGACACTTAAAAATATACATTGGCAACCAAGTATAATTACTTGGGTTCGGAAAAAAGATGGGTGGTATTAGGTATTGGAGAGAAAATTATAAAAAGAATTGTTAATGGAAAGCTCAATATTATACAAAGTTCCACATCATATCTTAATTTGTGAACTAGCATTTTTGCTTTGCAAAAGGATTTCCATTGTGGAAAATTTAAATTTACAATGAGCGTGTTGGATATTACATTCTAAAAGCATGGACTTTAATATGGAGTTGCCCCCCACCCTTTGCGTCTATAACAGCTGCAACGCTTCTAGGAAAGCTTTCCAAAGGATTATGGTGTGTGTCTGTTGATATTTCTGCCCATTTAGCAAAAAGACCATTTATAAGGTCAGTCACGGATGTTGGATGAGGAAGAATCGCATTTGGCGCTCCAATTCATGTCAAAGGTGTTCTATGGGGTTGAAGTCAGGGCTCTGTGCAGGCCACTCAAGTTCTTCCACACCAAGGACCTCATTTTGTGCACAGGGGCACAGTCATACTGTAACAGGAAAGGACTGTCCTCAAACTGTTGTCACAAAGTTGGAAGCACCCAATTATCTGAAATCTCTTTGTATTTTGTTCACTGGAACTAAGGGACATTGTCCACACTTCTCCAGGCCATTATCCCTCCTCCACCAAATAGTTGGCCATATGCATTCTGGTAGGTAGCGTTCTCCTGGCATTTGTCACACCCAGATTTTTCAACCAGACTGCCAGATGGTGAAGTGTGATTTAGCTCTGTAGAGAACACATTTAAAGCCATTGAGCTATTCCGTGCAACCCAGGGTACTGCTACTGTTTGTCTATGGAGATTCATGGTTATGCGCTGGATATTATGCACCTGTTAGCAATTTAGCAATGGGTGTGGCTGAAACACCTGAAATTAGTAACTAGTAGGACTAATTTCAGGTGTTTCAGCCACACCCATTGCTAACAAGTCCACCTTCTTTTGGCCATATCTCTCTCTCGCTCCCTCTCATGAGATATATATATATATATATATATATATATATATATATATATATATATATATATATAATCCAAAACAAAAAGCAGACATCCTCCGAATTTAAACACCAAAAATAAAAAGTTTGAAGACGGGGGTAAAACCCCGAAATGTCATGATAATTGGATTAAATTAATATTGGTGTTTAAATCCAGAGAGTGCCTGCTTTTTGTTTTGGATTGTATTTGATGCTGCTGAGCACCCCAGTTACTAGAGGATATTCGAGAGTGATAAACCCTCCTGAACTATATATATATATATATATATATATATATATATATATATATATATAAGAACAACAGAAGAGGGAAGGGCGCACAGACACAAGGATCCTGGTGCAGTATCTTAAAAGTCCACAGACATAAAACACGAACATAAGCCAAATTTGCACTCACTTGTAACAACCTCAACACTATGAGGTATGATGAAAGCAGGGGGGCTTCTCACAGCCAGTCAGATCCTCTTAGTCCAGTTCCTTTTTCTCTCCCAACAGAAGATTAACCGTTATCGAAGAGCTCAGCAGCTGTCTTACCCAGCTGTGTATATACTGTATACACAAGGCTCAAAATGTCAAGTCCTAAGCTACTAGCCACGACAAAATGTTACTCGCCACTTCTAATCCCACACCACACTCACTTACTTCACACCCTCTTTACATATGTTTAGCCATTGTGAAACATTTTATAATATTGTGTTTATTTTATACCATAACAAATTAAATAATGCTACATATAGTAATAAATTAACAAAAATAAGTTCATAGCAGTTAGAAACGTCAACTAGATTTTCTGGGGAAGGCAACAGCTGGGTAGAAAAAGGAAGTTGTTGAACATAGAGAATGCAGAGAGTGCTGACAGTCATATACGGTCATAGCAGGCCTGGAGATTTTTTTTTTTTTTTTAAAATGATCATCTCTCCCTTCTCGCTCTTAACTATCTTTCTCTTGTTAAGTGTATCCAGTCCACGGATCATCCATTACTTATGGGATATTAACTCCTCCCCAACAGGAAGTGCAAGAGGATTCACCCAGCAGAGCTGCTATATAGCTCCTCCCCTAACTGCCATTACCAGTCATTCTCTTGCACCCAACGAATAGATAGGATGTGTGAGAGGACTGTGGTGATTATACTTAGTTTCATACCTTCAATCAAAAGTTTGTTATTTTATAATAGCACCGGAGTGTGTTATTCCTTCTCTGGTAGAATTTGAAGAAGAATCTACCTGAGTTTTTCTATGATTTTAGCCGGAGTAGTTAAGATCATATTGCTGTTTCTCGGCCATCTGAGGAGAGGTAAACTTCAGATCAGGGGACAGCGGGCAGATTAATCTGCAAAGAGGTATGTAGCAGCTTATTATTTTCTGACAATGGAATTGATGAGAAAATTCTGCCATACCGATATAATGTAAACTCAGCCTTAAATGCAGTAGCAGCAACTGGTATCAGGCTGTCATGTATGTATATTTTACACTTCAGTATTCTGGGGAATGGCACTTCACTGGAATTATACTGTATGCATAAAACTTTAGCCTAATTTGCAGGGACTAGCAACAGGCTTTTTAATAACACTCAATTTATTAATGTTAAACGTTTTTTGCTGGCATGTAAAATCGTTTAATTTTCTGAGGTACTGGGTGAAAAAATGTTTTGGGCACTATTTTTTTCCACTTGGCAGTCGTTTTATTTAATTTATGACAGTTTACTGATCTCTCTCACTGTTATGTGTGAGGGGGAGGGGCCTTTTTTGGTGCTTTTGCTACGCATCAAAAAATTCAGTCAGAAGTTTATTGTCTTCCCTGCATGATCCGGTTCATCTCTACAGAACTCAGGGGTCTTCAAAACTTGTTTTGAGGGAGGTAATCACTCACAGCAGAGCTGTGAGATTGTAGTTGACTGTGATAAAAAAACGTTTATTTCTGTATTTTTTTTATTTTTTTTTCTGCTATCAGGGTTAGTTATCCTTTGCTAATGGGAGCAATCCTTTGCTAAAATTGTGTTTTTTACAAAGATTTGATGCTATAACTTTTCAGTTTATTAATTTTCAACTGTCATAACTTTTTCTGTGCTTCTTATAGGCACAGTACGTTTTCATATTATAGTAAATTACTTGAAAAGTATTTCCAAGTTGCTAGTTTATTTGCTAGTGTGTTAAACATGTCTGATTCAGAGGAAGATATCTGTGCTATATGTGCTAAAGCCAAAGTGGAGCCCAATAGAAATTTATGTACTAACTGTATTGATGCTACTTTAAATAAAAGTCAATCTGTACAAATTGAACATATTTCACAAAACAATGAGGGGAGAGTTATGCCGACTAACTCGCCTCACGTGTCAGTACCTGCATCTCCCGCTCGGGAGGTGCGTGATATTGTAGCGCCGAGTACATCTGGGCGGCCATTACAAATCACATTACAGGATATGGCTACTGTTATGACTGAAGTTTTGGCTAAATTACCAGAACTAAGAGGTAAGCGTGATCACTCTGGGGTGAGAACAGAGTGCGCTGATAATATTAGGGCCATGTCAGACACTGCGTCACAATTTGCAGAACATGAGGACGGAGAGCTTCATTCTGCGGGTGACGGTTCTGATCCAAACAAACTGGATTCAGATATTTCAAATTTTAAATTTAAGCTGGAAAACCTCCGTGTATTACTAGGGGAGGTGTTAGCGGCTCTGAATGATTGTAACACAGTTGCAATACCAGAGAAAATGTGTAGGTTGGATAAATATTTTGCGGTACCGGCGAGTACTGACGTTTTTCCTATACCTAAGAGACTTACTGAAATTGTTACTAAGGAGTGGGATAGACCCGGTGTGCCGTTCTCACCCCCTCCGATATTTAGAAAGATGTTTCCAATAGACGCCACCACACGGGACTTATGGCAAACGGTCCCTAAGGTGGAGGGAGCAGTTTCTACTTTAGCTAAGCGTACCACTATCCGGGTGGAGGACATCTGTGCCTTTTCAGATCCAATGGATAAAAAGTTAGAGGGTTACCTTAAGAAAATGTTTGTTCAACAAGGTTTTATATTGCAACCTCTTGCATGCATTGCGCCTGTCACGGCTGCAGCAGCATTTTGGTTTGAGTCTCTGGAAGAGACACTTGAATCAGCTCCATTAGATGAGATTACACACAAGCTTAAAGCCCTTAAGTTAGCTAACTCATTTATTTCAGATGCCGTAGTACATTTAACTAAACTTACGGCTAAGAATTCCGGATTCGCCATTCAGGCACGCAGAGCACTGTGGCTAAAATCCTGGTCAGCTGACGTTACTTCTAAATCTAAATTGCTTAATATACCTTTCAAAGGGCAGACCTTATTCGGGCCCGGGTTGAAAGAAATTATCGCTGACATTACAGGAGGTAAAGGCCATGCCCTGCCTCAAGACAGAGCCAAACCTAAGGCTAGACAGTCTAATTTTCGTTCCTTTCGTAATTTCAAAGCAGGAGCAGCATCAACTTCCTCTGCACCAAAACAGGAAGGAGCTGTTGCTCGCTACAGACAAGGCTGGAGACCTAACCAGTCCTGGAACAAGGGCAAGCAGGCCAGGAAACCTGCTGCTGCCCCTAAGACAGCATGAATCGAGGGCCCCCGATCCGGGAACGGATCTAGTGGGGGCAGACTTTCTCTCTTCGCCCAGGCTTGGGCAAGAGATGTCCAGGATCCCTGGGCGTTAGAGATCATATCTCAGGGATACCTTCTAGACTTCAAATTCTCTCCCCCAAGAGGGAGATTTCATCTGTCAAGGTTATCAACAAACCAAATAAAGAAAGAGGCGTTTCTACGCTGCGTACAAGATCTTTTATTAATGGGAGTGATCCATCCGGTTCCGCGGTCGGAACAAGGACAAGGGTTTTACTCAAATCTGTTTGTGGTTCCCAAAAAAGAGGGAACTTTCAGGCCAATCTTGGATTTAAAGATCCTAAACAAATTCCTAAGAGTTCCATCGTTCAAAATGGAAACTATTCGGACAATTTTACCCATGATCCAAAAGGGTCAGTACATGACCACAGTGGATTTAAAGGATGCTTACCTTCACATACCGATTCACAAAGATCATTACCGGTATCTAAGGTTTGCCTTTCTAGACAGGCATTACCAGTTTGTAGCTCTTCCATTCGGATTGGCTACGGCTCCGAGAATCTTCACAAAGGTTCTGGGTGCTCTTCTGGCGGTACTAAGACAGTGAGGAATTGCGGTAGCTCCGTACCTAGACGACATTCTGATACAAGCTTCAAGCTTTCAAACTGCCAAGTCTCATACAGAGTTAGTACTGGCATTTCTAAGGTCGCATGGATGGAAGGTGAACGAAAAGAAGAGTTCTCTCTTTCCACTCACAAGAGTTCCCTTCTTGGGGACTCTTATAGATTCTGTAGAAATGAAGATTTACCTGACAGAAGACAGGTTAACAAAGCTTCAAAATGCATGCCGTGTCCTTCATTCCATTCAACACCCGTCAGTAGCTCAATGCATGGAGGTGATCGGCTTAATGGTAGCAGCAATGGACATAGTACCCTTTGCACGTCTACATCTCAGACCGCTGCAATTGTGCATGCTAAGTCAGTGGAATGGGGATTACTCAGACTTGTCCCCTACTCTGAATCTGGATCAAGAGACCAGAAATTCTCTTCTATGGTGGCTTTCTCGGCCACATCTGTCCAGGGGGATGCCATTCAGCAGGCCGGACTGGACAATTGTAACAACAGACGCCAGCCTACTAGGTTGGGGCGCTGTCTGGAATTCTCTGAAGGCTCAGGGACAATGGAATCAGGAGGAGAGTCTCCTACCAATAAACATTCTGGAATTGAGAGCAGTTCTCAATGCCCTTCTGGCTTGGCCCCAGTTAACAACTCGGGGGTTCATCAGGTTTCAGTCGGACAACATCACGACTGTAGCTTACATCAACCATCAGGGAGGGACAAGAAGCTCCCTAGCAATGATGGAAGTATCAAAGATAATTCGCTGGGCAGAGTCTCACTCTTGCCACCTGTCAGCAATCCACATCCCGGGAGTGGAGAACTGGGAGGCGGATTTCTTAAGTCGTCAGACTTTTCATCCGGGGGAGTGGGAACTTCATCCGGAGGTCTTTGCCCAAATACTTTGACGTTGGGGCAAACCAGAGATAGATCTCATGGCGTCTCGACAGAACGCCAAGCTTCCTCGTTACGGGTCCAGATCCAGGGATCCGGGAGCGGTTCTGATAGATGCTTTGACAGCACCTTGGACCTTCGGGATGGCTTATGTGTTTCCACCCTTCCCGATGCTTCCTCGATTGATTGCCAGAATCAAACAGGAGAGAGCATCAGTGATTCTAATAGCGCCTGCATGGCTACGAAGGACTTGGTATGCAGATCTAGTGGACATGTCATCCTGTCCACCTTGGTCGCTACCTCTGAAACAGGACCTTCTGATCCAGGGTCCCTTCAAACATCAAAATCTAATTTCTCTGAAGCTGACTGCTTGGAAATTGAACGCTTGATTTTATCAAAACGTGGTTTTTCTGAGTCAGTTATTGATACCTTAATACAGGCTAGGAAGCCTGTTACCAGAAAGATTTACCATAAAATATGGCGCAAATACTTATATTGGTGCGAATCCAAGAGTTACTCATGGAGTAAGGTTAGGATTCCGAGGATATTGTCTTTTCTACAAGAAGGTTTAGAAAAGGGTTTATCCGCTAGTTCCTTAAAGGGACAGATTTCAGCTCTGTCCATTCTTTTACACAAACGTCTGTCAGAAGTTCCGGACGTTCAAGCTTTTTGTCAGGCTTTAGCTAGGATCAAGCCTGTGTTTAAAACTGTTGCTCCACCATGGAGTTTGAACTTAGTTCTTAATGTTTTACAGGGGGTTCCGTTTGAACCCCTTCATTCCATTGATATCAAGTTGTTATCTTGGAAAGTTCTGTTTTTAATGGCGATTTCCTCGGCTCGAAGAGTCTCTGAGTTATCTGCCTTACATTGTGATTCTCCTTATCTGATTTTTCATTCAGACAAGGTAGTTCTGCGTACTAAACCTGGGTTCCTACCTAAGGTGGTCACTAACAGGAATATCAATCAAGAGATTGTGGTTACATCTTTGTGTCCTAATCCTTCTTCGAAAAAGGAACGTCTGCTACACAATCTAGATGTAGTCCGTGCCCTGAAATGTTATCTACAGGCAACCAAGGATTTTCGACAAACGTCTTCCCTGTTTGTCGTTTATTCTGGTCAGAGGAGAGGTCAAAAAGCTTCGGCTACCTCTCTCTCCTTTTGGCTTCGTAGCATAATACGGTTAGCCTATGAGACTGCTGGACAGCAGCCTCCTGAAAGAATTACAGCACATTCTACTAGAGCTGTGGCTTCCACTTGGGCCTTTAAGAATGAGGCTTCTGTTGAACAGATTTGCAAGGCTGCAACTTGGTCTTCTCTTCATACTTTTTCCAAATTTTACAAATTTGACACTTTTGCTTCTTCGGAGGCTGTTTTTGGGAGAAAGGTTCTTCAGGCAGTGGTTCCTTCCGTATAAAGAGCCTGCCTGTCCCTCCCGTCATCCGTGTACTTTAGCTTTGGTATTGGTATCCCATAAGTAATGGATGATCCGTGGACTGGATACACTTAACAAGAGAAAACATAATTTATGCTTACCTGATAAATTTATTTCTCTTGTAGTGTATCCAGTCCACGGCCCGCCCTGTCACTTTAAGGCAGGTAATTTTTCCATTATACTACAGTCACCACTGTACCCTATGGTTTTCCTTTCTCTGCATGTTTTCGGTCGAATGACTGGTAATGGCAGTTAGGGGAGGAGCTATATAGCAGCTCTGCTGGGTGAATCATCTTGCACTTCCTGTTGGGGAGGAGTTAATATCCCATAAGTAATGGATGATCCGTGGACTGGATACACTACAAGAGAAATAAATTTATCAGGTAAGCATAAATTATGTTTTCTTGACTCCCTCTCCCTCCTCACTTCAATCTCTCATTTTACTCTCTCCCTTCTCTCTCAGGCCATTTCTTCTCTTTCCGCTTTTTCTTTCCCCTCTTATATCTCTTCACTTTTCCCTCCATTTTCTCCTAACTCTGCCTTATTCTCCACTTTCACTTTTCCTCTCTAATCTCTCTCTGTCTGCCCCATTTACACTCTCAGAAGTAACAGTCTAAGCACTAATGGGGTCCCTCCAGTACTTGAGGAATAAAATATTCTTGCACTTTCATGGCTACATAATATCTTTATAATAATATCTAGATAATAGTTTTTACAGTGTGCCAACTTTGCCACTTAAAACATGATACCAAACTTCAGACTCAACATTCACTAACTAACTTTCACTCGCCACCTTTAAATTTTCGCTCGCCAATGGCTAGTGGGCTAGTGGAATTTTTGAGTCCTGTGTATGTGTATATATATATATATATATATATATATATGTGTGTGTGTGTGTGTGTGTGTGTGTGTGTGTGTGTGTGTGTATAAAATGTAAATTTGTCCTATTTTAATAAGATATTGTGATGCAAAATGCTTAGAAATTTTTAATGACTAGGATAACTTTATTCCTCAGTCAAGGAGAAATAATGTATTTATATTTTAATTAACTTTCAAAAATGAATGACAATATAACAGTACATTACTTTGAACAGAAGTGTATTTTTTATTTGACTGATACAGTCATTATTGGAACACCTTTAAGAGTATTTTAATACTGAAAGAGTTGCATTACAGTTTTATTGCTTTTGTCTGTTGTTGTGTTTAAGATGGCTTTGTCTTTGTTTAACAGCAGGACAGAAATATTTTATTTCAGGAATTAATATTTGATGTGCTTTGGATATGTTTATTTGTGGGATCCTGCGGGCTTACTTGCTGTGTTTTACTCTCTAGATCTTCCTCGTTCAGGGCATTAACTCTTTTGATATATTGAAAGCATAAAATGTTTTTCAGATATCTCACAGAAATGTAGAAACATAGATTTTGACAGCAGATAAAAATCAGAAGGTCCGTTGAGTCTGCCCTCTTGCTTTCAATGGTCAAAATAGAGAAGTCAATGGAAATGATAAACAGTCTAGATGTTCAAACTGAAGTGGCCAAGATATGAGTGTCATTACATTCTTTTTTTTTTTATTTCTTTTTTTACAGTTAGTGTACAAGACATTTTTGCATTGTTCAACTGTCATAACGACTTAGACATTCCAATGTATTTATTGCAACAAAAATAGCATTCTGATATTTAATACGCATTTCTAAGTTACCTCAACCATTGCTTGAAAACGTATTGTTCTTCCCTTCTACAGTTAACAAAATATGTATGTTGGACTTGAATGGCGAACAATATTTGCAGTATCTTTGTAGAGCTCTTGATTGGAAAAAATTAAGCTATATTGGTAATTAAAAGGAAAGCAGCAACAGACTAATGTTACTTCAACATAAACTATAATAAAATACCATAATTATAAATATGGTATAAATGTTGCTTCCTTTTCTGTACCCCCTGTAAACTATTATAATTGTATCTTATTCATTGGTTTGCATCTCCAGTAGGGACATTAAAGTGACATAATGAGATCTGATATTACCTTTAAAGGGACATTAAACCCAATTTTTTTCTTTTATGATTTAGAAAGAGCATGCAATTTTAAACAATTTTCTAATTTACTTCTATTGCTGAAAAGCATATCTAGATAGGCTCAGAAGCTGCTGATTGGTGGCTGCACATAGATGCCTTGTGTGATTGGCTCATCCATATGAATTTCTATTTTGTAAACAAAGGATATCTAAAGAATGAAGCAAATTAGATAATAGAAGTAAATTGGAATGTTGTTTAAAATTGTATTGTCTATCTGAATAATGAAATAAAAATGTTGGGTTTAATGTCCCTTTAAGTTCATCCCATTGTAATAGGCTGTGGTTTCAAAGCACAAAACCATCTACTTCATATACACAAATAAACCTGAAAATGCAATTTCTCATACATTTTATACTCTGCAGCTGTTATAACAAGTCACCCCAGTGCTGTGCCAATTTTGAGCTTTTGCTACTAACATTTAAACCCCTAGTCAAATGTCAGTGAGGGACCCACACAAATGCATGTGAGAAAGCTGCAGCCAAAAATAATGCATCATTTTTGGGAAGATTTTAGTAAATAATATTTAAAATAGCCCAGTGGCCACTGCTGTAACTGTGATCACCTTACTAAATTGTCATCAAAGGTAGCCACATGTGAAATAGGGACCAATGCATGCTTTTGGGGGTTATAATGTAGATTAAATAGACCCTATTTTGCAGTACAGAATTAAAAAGCACTTTTTTTTTCTTGCAAGGTATTCACTGTTACTACAGTGATCACCTGACTATACAAACACAATTAATATATTTTTTTTAAGAGAGGGACTTGTCTACTAGTAAATAATTGTATTAGGGGTCTGTAGACATAAACATTTTCTATTTCATACTGTATATAGAGAAGTATTGCAAACCAGATCAGTGTGTGTTGTGTTTATTTTTACATTTTTAAATGATCTGGTTTGTAGTACTGCTCCAAGACCACCACTATTTGTAAGAACTTTTCTCTTGCAAATGAGGGGTCTTGGAGCTTTGTAGCTGCTTTGAGAGCTGAGATTGAGGGGTTAGAAAAACCTCCCCCCATCCAGCTCCCTAGCAACTACCGGTGAATCCTGCCTTAGGCCCTTTGGGACGTTACCACGTGTTTACATGGTGACGTTGGCTGACACTCCCATAAAGCCTGGGGGTGCAGCTCACAAGGCCACCAATGATCACCAGCTGGTAGTTAAAGGGATTGCCAAAAACACCATTTGATTGCCGATCCCCCTGCATGACGAGAAGGTCTCGTCATGCGCCTTCAGGTAGGGATGCGCATGACGAGAATGCCTTATCACGTGCATCAAAGGGGTTAAGACTGTAGAGTATAGATTGCCAGGGTGCACCACTAGACCTGTCAGTAAACCTAAAGACATGTTCAACAGTAAATACATCCTAAAAATAATGATATATTCAAAGCAGTGATTTGCCTTTGAATAATATATGGTAGTTTTCTGTGCAAACAAGACTGTGTAGAAACCTTTTTAGATAATCCTATGTTCCACACAGCCTTGTTTGGACATACTCTTATTGCCTGTTTTTTTATCTGTTAAATTGTCATCAGCAGGAGAGATAGATAAGAAGAAAACTTAAGTTCAAACATGGCAGCACCATTACTCTATAGAGACTCAGTGGAATATATAAAAACAGCAATTTTCATAGATAAATTACAGTAAAAGGGCCAGTATATTGAATTTTTTTTAACCACACCTAATTAAACATTTTATATTACAATCTCATACTTTTTAATATCCCTTTAAAAAGCTGTTTTCTTTAATGATGAATATGACCTCACCTTTATGACATAAATCCAAAAGCCTGACACAAGTACTTTTTTAGCTTATGCTAAACTTGAGATGCCAGCTACTGAATACAGATGAAACAAAGAAGCAAGAAAAGGCTATTGTAAAACAAAAAAATACTGTTATATTTGTGTTTGCTCTGTTACCTATCAAGTGATTACCAAGAAGAATTAAAAAGCTCTTCTCTGAAATTTCTGAAGATCAAGGGGCCTAATTATCACTGTCTGGTGTAACTGTAGTGTATTATGTCCGCCAGACATCGCTAAATGCCGGCAGCATACACTGTTGGCATTTAACACTGCACAAGCAGTTCTATTGAACTGCTTGTGCAATGCCGCCCCCAGCAAATTTGCTCCAATCGGGCGGATTGATGCCTGCAGCCTCAGAGGCTGCAGACCAGTTAAGGAGCAGCGGTCTTAAGACCGCTGCTTCATAACTGCTGTTTCTCGAGTGGAAACAGGGGCATCAGGGGCCCTTGATAAATTGGTCCCAATGACTGAGTCTGAAAAAAACTGTTGCAAAAACACGCAATTATGTCAACTATTTGTCAAGCTAGAGAGTGACATAGCTGTCGGGGAAAAAACATTTACGTCAGATCTGTACTGCTTCTATTTTGAGTGCTAAAATTTAAGATCTGAGGCTTTTAGTTTTACAATTGTGACATGAACAATCCCTCACTCTAAAAATGGAAAAATACATTTAGAATTTGAATAACTGTAATGGCAATATGCATGTTGATGATGGACATTTTCTTATATATAATTTCATAATCCTCTAACTTTCTGCATTTTGAATTTTTCTCATAAATCAAATCAAATAGATTATGCATTATGTTTGCATTTTTAAAAAATAAATTAAAAACTAAAATAAACAAATTAAAAAAATCATACCAAGATCCATTCACATAAAAGGTTCAAAATTGCTCACAATAAAATAACTATATCAATAATAATCCATCAATAGCATGTAATATATATATATATATATATATATATATATATATATATATATATATATATATATATAATGTAATCTAAAAAAGATCCTCCTCTTAGGGTAATACGTTTAATACAAAATGCACAAAATAAAATCCACAAACAATCCCCTTGTGCAGGGCTACCAAAACCTCAAAGTCAGTCCTCTGTATAATAAAGGTGAGCCAAGGCTGCAGTCCTGGATCCTTTAAATACCAAATCCTATGTGCTGTACTGATTGAACTGGACTTCAGTTGGCAAGTGGTAAAATTGTGTTATGATGGTAGCAAAATGTTGCCAAATAAATGATATACAAAGTAGCAGTTTGGACAGAGTGCTCCAAACACTGTAGTTTTTTTGTAAAAAAATAAATAAAAAATCTAGCTAGTTGGTAGGTGTGAGGTGTTAGAAAAAAACGGCACTGAAAAGTGCCCTTACATTTTGGTCTATGGGAACTGTGTGTTCCCATAGACCGCAATGTAAATATATATGTTTATATACATATATATTTATGTGTTAATATTTGTATAATATGTGTATTCCTACCAACTGCAGTACTGTATTGAAGTGTGTCCCCTGCTTCTTACTAACCTTATTCTTCCTGTAGAGTTTCTCTCTTCAGCAAGCTCGTTGGGACCTACCCTTCTTTAAAAAATTCCCCTAGGGCAGCTCCAGGAAGTTTCAGTGTTGTTTTCACATCTGACCCAGCAATAATCAGGCTTCTAGTGATATCAGTATGCAGCGTACATGTTTGTGCAATTATCTTTAATGTTAAACAAGTTATTAAATAATAATATTGTAAAACAATTGAAATAATAATACAAATTATTACAAGATTGATATTAATTATCAAGGTTGTGCTTTACTAAACAATGATAATATTGCATTATATAATAGAACAACACGTATCCCAGCCCCCATATGCTATCTCTATGCCAAAATGAGAGAACAAATCAGACCCTCGCCCCCTGCAATCTCCATTATGCAGGGATTACACATTAGTGAAGTCTCACACCTTATATGTGGCTGTCATTATGTGACCTATGTATCCAAGATAATCCTCATCTTTGCCAGCTTCATGACCAGGTGAAATGTCTACTCTTATAAATGGAGCATGCAGCCCCTTACTTTATGTTGCTGGTGGTGCTTGAAGTGTGACGAGAATGCTGGGCCTGGCTGCTGTATCCACACAGGAAGCCAGGCAGTTACATGCAAAGGAATGGTGGTTAGCCAATATAGTGGGGGAATGCTGTTGCATCAATGCTTGTTTGTTTTTGCATACCCTGTTGTTTCACAAACAGCAGTAATAGTATATCTATTGCCTTTATATATTATGCATACTATAAACAATAAAAAAATTACTATCGTACAAGTAAATAATAATATGCATGTATATAATATAAGAACTCATGAGTTTGAGCCTCATGCTTAACGCCAAGTAAATTAGTTAAACAGGTTCATAGTTTTAATTCTGACCCCCCCCCCCTTTCTCTTTTGATATTACCTATGATTATTGTGGTTGTAATACATTGAGATTGTAATTTGAACTACCAGGGTGACTGACACAGATTTATCAGTTTTTTTAATATTCATAATTTACTTAAGTCTGTTCTGAAACATAGATTTTCTTAGTAATTACTGTAAAAATCATATGATTTGTCATGGTGTGGTTCTATATGACCCAATATGACCAACTAAAAAGTAAAACATGAATCCTGTTACCCACAATCTGTAGCTCTATGGATTCATATTCTTCCTAATAATTATCTTTGTATCTAAAGAGGATAATGTAAATTCTTCAGAATGTATTGTTTGTTGTGTGTTGCTATTATGCAAAACGACCATAAATCTATGCAGATTTATGATGATAAAACTCTGCTGCTTCATACAGTGAAAAATGTTTACAAAGGAAAAACAGAAAATAAAGATTATTGAACTTCTTATGATAAAAATCTAGTTTCTTTCTAAGATTTAAAAATAAATATTATATTGGTTTGTATTTTCCATATTATTCATTACTATCCCAAATTGTAAAAAAAAAGCACGCAAGCAAATTGTATTCCTTTTCAAATATCAAAGCAAAATCATTGTTTTTATAGTTTAGGGTTATTTAAGAATTAAAAAATAATTTAGAAAAAAAAAAGATACCTTAATTGCAAGTAATTTGTCCAATGTTAAATTTGCTTTATTTTGTAAAAATAATTCAAAGCATACATATTTCTTATACATTTCTTTTGCTCTTTATTACCTTTTGATAAACCACATTAAAACTAGACTCTTTGGGGTAGATTTAGCAAGGGCCGAATGGCCCTGTTGCTCCCGCGTGAGCCTTCAGGCTCGCCGGAAACAGCAGTTAACTTGTCCGCTGCCTCTGAGGCTGTGGTCTTCAATCCGCCCGATCCTATACGATCATGCTGATTGACACCCCCTGCTAGCGACCGATTGACCGCAAATCTGCAGGGGGCGGCATTGCACAAGCAGTTCTGGTGAACTGCTTGTGTAATGTTAAATGCCGACAACCTATGCTGTTGGCATTCAGCGATGTCTGTCGGACATGATACGCTACAGCGTATTATGATGGACAAACATTGGTAAATCTACCCCTTTGGCCCAAGCTGCATAAAGCTGCAACCTCGCCGCTTTATAAAGTTCCCCTTTAATTAACATATAAATATAGAGTGGCCATTTTTGTTTCTAGGGACAAGTTGTCTGCAAACTATTTTTATTCTGGTTATGTGTGTCACTATTCTATATCTAATTGATTACATTTTAGGATACTTTTACCATAATCTATATAAATTTATGGCTAAAGAAATTGCCATATTTTAAGGGGATTTAAAACTTATATTTTATTAAATGAGCATATACTGTAGATATCAACAGAGATTTTAATACAAAGGGCTAAATTACAAGTGGAGTGCTATTTTGTGCTACCACTCATGCCTCAATGAAGTGTGCAAACTGAAAAAAAATAACATAACACCTATACTTGTGCGTTAACCTAAAAGGAGTTATGAAAATGTCACATTCCAATGATCTTCACATACAGAAAAATTTACTTTTTATTGTAAACACATACAGTATATATATATATATATATATATATATATCTGTATATCTATTCCTATGGTATATATGTATTTTACATTAAAAGTATCAGATATTTATAGAAATATATAGTTAATAATAAAAAGTACATTATTTTCTAATTAAAGAATATAGGAATTTAAAATATGCGTAACGCACATTGTGGTTCACAATTTAGGAATAAGGTGGTCGGGTTAGTGCACCTGAAGAATTGCTAACTTTAATGAGCGTATTTGAAAAATTAAATATTAAAAAAAAAGTATTATATATACTGTAAAATATTCTAAATAATACATAGAATATATCTATATTTTTACAGTATCTATAATTTTTTTTAATAATTTTTATAAATTTTTATTTAAGAATTAATGTACTGTTTGGTTTGCACATGTAAACCGACAGGAGTACATTAACCCCTTAACGACCGAGGACGTGCAGGGTACGTCCTCAAAAAAAAGGCAGTTAACGCCTGAGGACGTACCCTGCACGTCCTCGGTGTGGAAAGCAGCTGGAAGCGATCCCGCTCGCTTCCAGCTGCTTTCCGGTTATTGCAGTGATGCCTCGATATGGAGGCATCCTGCAATAACCTTTTTAAGCCATCCGGTGCAGAGAGAGACACTCTGTGGCCCTCTCTGCACCGGAGATCGGTGGCTCACTGCGTTGGTGGGTGGGAGACGGACCGGGAGGCGGGTGGCGGCCATCGATGGCCCTGCTGATGTGGAGGGGGGGCGGGATCGTGGGCGGGGATGGCCGGGGGCGCGCACGGACGCGCGCGCGTGCACGGGAGGGCGGGGGCGGGCGCGTGCACGGGGAGGGAGCGGGTGGGAACCGCTATGCTACAGAAAATCAAATAATAAAAAATGTTAAAAAATGTTAAAAATGGCTAAAAAGTTAAAAAAAAAATGATCAGCAAGGTGGTGGGGGTTTGTCTGTGTGGGGGGAAGAAGCTACACTACAGAAAAAAAACAAACAAACAAAAAAAAAAGCACTTTTTTTTTGCAAACTGGGTACTGGCAGACAGCTGCCAGTACCCAAGATGGCCCCCAATGAGGCAGAGGGAAGGGTTAGAGAGCGGTTTTGGGGGGGATCAGGGAGGTTGGGGGCTAAGGGGGGATCCTACACAGTAGCATATGTAAATATGCTAAAAAAAATTTATTTTTTTTTAAAAAACCCTTTTATTTTAGTACTGGCAGACTTTCTGCCAGTACTTAAGATGGCGGGGACAATTGTGGGGTGGGGGAGGGAAGGGAGCTGTTTGGGAGGGATCAGGGGGTGGGATGTGTCAGGTGGGAGGCTGATCTCTACACTAAAGCTAAAATTAACCCTGCAAGCTCCCTACAAACTCCCTAATTAACCCCTTCACTGCTAGCCATAATACACGTGTGAGGCGCAGCAGGATTTAGCGGCCTTCTAATTACCAGAAAGCAACGCCAAAGTCATATATGTCTGCTATTTCTGAACAAAGGGGATCCCAGACAAGTATTTACAACCATTTGTGCCATAATTGCACAAGCTGTTTGTAAATTATTTCAGTGAGAAACCTAAAATTGCGAAAAATGTAACTTTTTTTTTCAATTTGATCGCATTTGGCGGTGAAATGGTGGCATGAAATATTCCAAAATGTGCCTAGATCAATACTTGGGGTTGTCTACTACACTACACTAAAGCTAAAATTAACCCTACAAGCTCCCTAAAAGCTCCCTAATTAACCCCTTAACTGCTGGGCATAATACACTTGTGGTGCGCAGTGGCATTTAGCGGCCTTCTAATTACCAAAAAGCAACGCCAAAGCCATATATGTCTGCTATTTCTGAACAAAGGGGATCCCAGAGAAGAATTTACAACCATTTATGCCATAATTGCACAAGTTGTTTGTAAATAATTTCAGTGAGAAACCGAAAGTTTGTGAAAAAATTTGTGAAAAAGTGAACGATTTTTTGTATTTGTTCGCATTTGGCGGTGAAATGGTGGTATGAAATATACCAAAATTGGCCTAGATCAATACTTTGGGATGTCTACTAAAAAAAAATATATACATGTCAAGGGATATTCAGGGATTGCTGAAAGATATCAGTGTTCTAATGTAACTAGCGCTAATTTTGGAAAAAAGTGGTTTGGAAATAGCAAAGTGCTACTTGTATTTATGGCCCTATAACTTGCAAAAAAAGCAAAGAACATGTAAATATTAGGTATTTCTAAATTCAGGACAAAATTTAGAAACTATTTAGCATGGTTGTTTTTTGGTGGTTGTAGATATGTAACAGATTTTGGGGGTCAAAGTTAGAAAAAGTGTGTTTTTTTCCATTTTTCCTCATATTTTATAACTTTTTTTATAGTAAATTATAAGATATGATGAAAATAATGGTATCTTTAGAAAGTCAATTTAGTGGCGAGAAAAACGGTATATAATATGTGTGGGTACAGTAAATGAGTAAGAGGAAAATTACATCTAAACACAAACACTGCAGAAATGTAAAAATAGCCTTGGTCCCAAACGGACAGAAAATGGAAAAGTGCTGTGGTCATTAAGGGGTTAATTCTTTATGTGCACATATTTTACATTCCAATATTTTTCACATAGAAAATAATGTACTTTTTATTATTAAATCTATCTATCTATCTATCTATCTATCTATATATATGATACTGTTAATGTTAAATACATATCTATACATATATATATATATATATACACAGTATATATATATATATATATATATATATATATATATATATATATATTACAAGGCTCAAAATTTCACCTCTTTACTAGCCATTGGCGAGTGGAAATTTAATGGTGGCGAGTGAAAGTAAATAAATGTTGAGAGATAAGAGAGAGGGTCAAAAGAGAGATTAAAGAGAGGATGGAGGGGAGAAAGATAGTTAAAGGGACATGAAACCCAAATTTTTTCTTTCATGATTTAGAAAGAGCATACAATTATAAACAACTTTCTAATTTACTTCTATTATCTATTTTGCTCCATTCTCTTGATATCCTTTGCTGAAAAGCATATCTAGATATGCTTAGTAGCTGCTGATTGGTAGCTGCACATAGATGCCTCCTGTGATTGGTTCACTGTGTGCATTGCTATTTCTTCATTAAAGTATATCTAAAGAATAAAGCAAATTAGGTAATAGAAGTAAATTGGAATGTTGTTTAAAATTATATTCTCTACCTTAATCATGAAATGAAAATATTTGGGTATAGTGTCCCTTTAAGGGAGAGATGATAATTATTAAAAGAAAATCCCCGTATATATACAGTATATGTATATATATTTATATACAGTATGCATGCATACATACACATATTTAGACATGCATATGTATGTATATATATATATATATATATATATATATATATATATATATATATATATATATATATATATATATATATATATATATATATATGATAAAGGCATTTGCAGTCATTTTTTTCTAACACTTTATACCAAATATCTTTGAGCCCTATTAACTTTTTTAAATTAACTTTAAAGGGACAGTCAAGTCCAATTTTTTTTAATGATTTAGATAGAGCATGCAAATTTAAACAACTTCCCTATTTACTTTTAGCACCAATTTTGCTTTGTTCTCTTGGTATTCTCAGTTGAAAGCTAAACCTAGGAGGTTCATATGCTAATTTCTTAGACCTTGAAGACTGCCTCTAATCTGAATACATTATGACCACTAGAGGTCATTAGTTCACATGTTTCATATAGATAACATTGAGATCATGCACGTAAAGTGACCTAGGAGTGAGCACTGATCGGCTAGACTGCAAGTCTGTCAAAAGAACTGAAATAAGGGGGCAGTCAGCAGAAGCTTAGATACAAGGTAATCACAGAGGTAAAAAGTATATTATTATAACTGTGTTGGTTATGCAAAACTGGGGAATGGGTAATAAAGGGATTATCTTTCTTTTTAAACAACAAAAATTCTGGTGTTGACTGTCTCTTTAAATAATTGTTAGCAGATAGTGTTAATGAGTGTAACTGTACTTTTACATGTATTTGTTGTGTTTAGTGCAACAATTTTTCTCCTACCTTTTATGCAAGCTCTCAAGTTGCACTGGAGTGAATGCATTTACTTTCATCTTGTAAAAACCCGATATCGCTCTCGTGCTACAGTTAGTGCACCACCATTTGTAATGTAGCCCAAAATAAGCAAAATTTGTTTTCAGTCCAGGGACATAATCTGAGTATGTTCCTCTTATCTACTTTGCTGCAGATAATTTGAGATATATAAATGAGCTCCTAGTAAGTGCTGCAAGGACATTTAGGAACACTAAACTCAAATTTTTTTATTTAATGATTCAGATAGAGCATGCAATTTTAAGCAACTTTCTAATTTACTCCTATTATCAATTTTTCTTCATTTTCTTGCTATCTACATTTAAAAAGCAAGAATGTAAAGCTTAGGAGCTGGCACATTTTTGGTTCAGAACC
>NC_069503.1:197329155-197344155 GCF_027579735.1 Bombina bombina | reverse complement strand
TATTAACCCCTAATCTGCCGCTCCCAACACCGCCGCCGCCACCTACCTACACTTATTAACCCCTAATCTGCTGCCTTCAATGTCGCCGCCACCTACCTACAACCCACTCAACCAAACCCCCCAAATAAAAACCTATTTAAAAATCTAAGCTCCCCATTGCCCTGAAAAGGGCATTTGGATGGGCATTGCCCTTAAAAGGGCATTTAACTCTTTTTCAGCCCAAACCCTAAGCTAAAAATAAAATTCACCCAATAAACCCTTAAAAATACCTAACACTAACCCCCGAAGATCCACATACAGTTTCTGAAAACCCGACATCCATCCTCAACAAAGCAGCAGAAGTACTCAGTGAAGCGGGCTGAAGTCTTCATCCAAGCCGGCAGAAGTCTTCATCCAGGTGGGATCTTCTATCTTCATCCATCCGGCGCGGAGCGGCTCCATCTTCAAGACAGCTGGCGTGGAGCATCCTCTTCTTCCGACGGCTAACGAAGAATGAAGGTTCCTTTAAGGGACGTCATCCAAGATGCCGTCCCTTGAATTCCGATTGGCTGATAGAATTCTATCAGCCAATCGGAATTAAATGTGAAAAATTCCTATTGACTGATGCAATCAGCCAATAGGATTGAGCTTCAATCCTATTGACTGATCCAATCAGCCAATAGGATTGAGATTACATTCTATTGGCTGGTCCAATCAGCCAATAGAATGCAAGCTCAATCCTATTGGCTGATTGGATCAGCCAATAGGTTTGAAGCTCAATCGTATTGTCTGATTGCATCAGCCAATAGGAATTTTTTGCCTTTAACAGGTAAAAGAACTGATTTCTTAGGGGCAATGCCCTACAAAAGGCCCTTTTAAGGGCTATTGGTAGTTTAGTTTAGGCTAGGTTTTTTTTATTTTGGGGGGCTTTTTTATTTTGATAGGGCTATTAGATTAGGTGTAATTAGTTTAAATATTTGATAATTTATTTTTTATTTTGTGTAGTTTAGTGTTTGTTTTTGTAATTTAGTTAATTTATTTAATTGTAGTGTAAGGTTAGGTGTTAGTGTAACTCAGGTTAGGTTTTATTTTACAGGTAAATTTGTATTTATTTTAGTTAGGTAGCTAGTAAATAGTTAATAACTATTTACTAACTAGTCTACCTAGTTAAAATAAATACAAACTTACCTGTGAAATAAAAATAAAACCTAAGATAGCTACAATGTAACTTAGTTATATTGTAGCTAGCTTAGGGTTTATTTTATAGGTAAGTATTTAGTTTTAAATAGGAATTATTTAGGTATTAATTGTAATTTTTATTTAAAATTATTTTAATTATGTTAAAGTTAGGGGTGTTAGGGTTAGACTTAGGTTTAGGGGTTAATAACTTTAGTATAGTTGTTGCAGCAGTTTAGGGTTTAATAACAGTAATGGAGGTTGCGGCGATGTTAGGGACAGCAGATTAGGGGTTAATAATATTTAACTAGTGTTTGCGATGCGGGAGTGCGGCGGTTTAGGGGTTAATATGTTTATTATAGTGGGGGCGATGACGGGAGCGGCAGATTAGGGGTTAATAATTTAATTTTAGTGTTTGCAATGCGGGAGGGCCTCGGTTTAGGGGTTAATAGGTAGTTTATGGGTGTTAGTGTACTTTATAGCACTTTGAGTTGTATGTTACGGCTTTGTAGCATAAAAGCCATAACTACTGACTTTCAGTTTACGGTACGGATCTTGACGGTATGAGCTGTACCGCTAATTTTTTGGCCTCCCAGGCAAACTCGTAATACCGGCACTATGGAAGTCCCATTGAAAAAGGACTTTTTGAAAGCTGCGGTAGTTACGTTGCATTCCAGCCAAAAAAGTGTGCGGTACAGCTATACCTGCAAAACTCGTAATACTAGCGGTAGTGAAAAAGAGCCATAACACTGCTTTTTCACTCATACCGCAAAACTCTTAATCTAGCCGAAAATGGGTTGAGTTTGTAGATATAATCAGATCTCATTACTTTATCACATTGTGTACATACACCTGCTTCCTTATCTTTTATCTGTCCACAAAACAATCACCAATACTTGGAGAGAACAATGAAAAATTAACATTTTATTACCTTATCTCTTCTTTAACCCACTGGGAGTGTGATTTCTTCTACTGGCTGTGTTAACACAGCTTGGCCTCAAGGCCAATTTTTTTTAGAACAGGTGGAGATACCACAGGCTAAATCAACTATTTCAAATGCCAATGTAAGGGTAATGGAATACTTGTAAACAATTTAATACACTCCAGCAAGTAAAGGGGATCATTGGGAACAAATTAAAGGAGAGAACATTTTTGAGTAAACTGTCCCTTTAATTAGGGACATTGCACTGAAATATTATAATGCATTTGAGAGGGAAGATTTTAAACACATTAGAACATTTTTGTATAAAAATGTTTAAGAAAAGGTGGTATAAATTTAAACTACCCTAAGATGATTTTTTTTGCATTTCTGATACTACTGTATTTATTCTTACTGTATTTATTCCTTTACACGTCTCACAAGAAAAATATAGTTTATTTAGCACCTTTATTTAAAAAAAAAGGCAAAGATAGATATTTTTTTAAATGTCCTCTTTTCCATTACACAAAATAAAAGTGTTAATACAAAGTCAATTTATAAGTCCAATATCCTAGCTATACTATACCATAGCAGATACAAATGAAAAAACCTGACATTCACCATATAAACATATATATGTATATATATATATATATATATATATATATATATATATATATATATATATATATATATATAAACAGTATGTGTATATATATATATATATGTATATATATATATATATATATATATATAAACAGTATGTTTGTATATATATATGTATATATATATATATATATATATATAAACAGTATGTGTGTATATATATACACAGGTATATATATATATATACATATACAAGCAGGGAACCAGCACACTTTCACCTTCAGCTGCCGGGGTGCGCTTCCAAACAATCACATAACCAAAATACCAGAGAAGGCACTCGCCGTTTACAAATCCGTTTTAATGGTTAAAACGGATTTGTAAACGGCGAGTGCCTTCTCTGGTATTTTGGTTATATATATATATATATATATATATATATATATATATATATATATATATATATATATAATTATAGATAGATTCATTTTTGTGTGGAATATTACATGGTGTACTTGAATTCAACCTTTGTATTTTTCTTTTTTAACTCAGACAAACATGCCAATATATTTAAGTAAATTAGACTACACAGATTCTTAAATTTACCAACACTGAAGAGACCTTCTAATTAAAAAATAAAATACTTTATTTCATTAGAACATTTTATTTTTTTAAAGCATATTCCCGCCTTTTTTCAGTATTAGTTTTGTTAAACCCTTAAAGCAGTTAAAGGGACAGTATACTGTAAAATAGTTTTTCCCTTAATGTGTTTACAATTGCTTTTTTTACCAACTGCAGAGTAAAAAATGTTGAAAATTAGCTTTTTAAGGCTATTTGTGTATATTAAAGCTCTGATTTTGAGTTATGAAGCCACAACCTAATAAAATGGGTTGAGCTTGTAGGTATAATCTGATCTCATTACTGTATCACATTGTGCACATATACCTGCTTCTTTATCTTATATCTGTCCTTAAAACAATCACCAGTACTTTGAGAGAACAAAGGAAAATCAACATTTTATTACCTTAGCTCTGCTATATCGCACTGGGAGTGTAATTTCTTCTGCTGGCTGTGTTTACAAAGCTTATCTATAGCTGGTATGCGCGGCCACAAACTTTCAGAATAGGTGGGGATACCACATGCTAAATCCACAATTTCAAATGCCAATATAAGGGTAAAGGAGCTACTTGTAAACAATTTAATACACTCCAGCAGGTAAAGTGGATCATTGGGAACAAATTAAAGGGGAGAACATTTTAGAGTAAACTGTCCCTTTAACAAAATAGTTAAACATTAGAATACAACCAGTAACTGGAGGATGCCACTCCTAATTAGCCCACTATCCTTATCTGAGGAAGCAATCACTACAAACACTAATGGGTGGGATTATGTCATGGTGAAGAAAGGCAATTTGTTTGAAAATAAAACACAAAGCATTTTTACGCTAGAATTACCCTTTAAGAATATACCACTGTGGTGAAATCCCTTTATACGTTGTTTAAACAACTGCTAATTTTCATTATGAAATAGAGAAAAAATGGATAAGGAAATGCACTAAGTCAAATTGGCCATTCAGACGAGATTCCCCAAGAGGTGAATTGACACTCAACTAAAATTGCTTCATATGCGACATGTGATTGGGGATCAGGACTAGTCAGACGGTGCCAGCTCATGTCACAGACATCTGTATTCTCCATGTCTAAAATCTTAATTGAAACATAATTAAAATTAGTACTGTAAGTGGCATTCAAGGGTACTATGAATTTATTTACCAATCAAAAATTCTAATTAAGTTTTTTCCCCCCAGTTCGTTAATAGAAAGGGCACAGTACTCCAGATCCACCACGTCTGTTTCATGCTGTGGACACAAATTATCAAACAGCAGGTTTGATGAAGAGGCACAAAAGATGCCAACTGGCACTCATGCACTGATTACATTATAGTGGGCCCCTAGGCCTCTTTTGAGTATTTTGAAAATAAGAGTTCATTTCATGAATCTGAATATTCTTTTATTTAGTATTTCTAGTAGCTGTCATGTATAGTAATGCTTCAAATGAATTATTTGGATGATGAAAAAGACACAAATTTTATTTTCCTTATTCATTGTTATTGTTTTATCATAAAACTATTTTGTTGTATTCTGAGAACTTAAATGGCAGTAGTTTTGTTAAAAAATATAAAAATAAAGTTAAAATACTAGTGTTTTACTTCAATATCCCAAAAAATATTGGCAGCTTATTAATAATAGTTATCTTTGGTCTTGAAGATTGGAAACCCTACAAATAAGTGGTCTTTATATATATTTATGGCAAAGTTATGGAAATATGACTGATGACCAAAATAATATTTGTGTTTGACCAATATATTGTGTCTGCAATCAAAAAACATTACAGTGAATTTGATAAGCAGTATTTGCATGCACATTGTCTTGCAATACTTGGTACATATATTTCAGACTTGTCATTGTGGCTTTGTCTTCTACTACATATTTATCTCAATTTGATACTACTGAGATATATACCCAACTTATGTTATTTGGAAGATGGACATTCAAACACTGTAATGACCATTTAATAGTTAGAATATTTGTATTTAATAATAGCTGCAGAAATATTTTGAATTACCACAGCATCTGTTTTTTTATTCTTCTTGTTTCCTTCTTAATATCTGTTACCATAATTCAGTACTTGTCTTCCTCATAGCTCTAATTGTTTTCATATTTGTATTATTATTCTTTGTCTGTTTCTCCATTAGTCTTTTCTCATTCTCACCCTTGAGCCTTCTATTACTTTTCAAATCTTTTTGTCAATTTACTCCAGTTGTCTCATTTACCCTTTATTATTTCTGCATCCTGCGTCACTCACTTCTGAAAGCCCCTTTCTTTCTATCAAAAAGCTGTAAGGGCTTGTGAAGTTCTCAGACTCTCTGGTGTAAGTGGATTATGTAACTAACATTTGTTTCTAAATGTTTTATTTTGATCACGTAACATCTAGAAGAAAATTTAGAGTCTCTCTAATGTGATGGATAGGTGAGTTAGACTCATTTAAAGTTCTTACCGTTCTATTTGCTGGGAAACAGAAATGTAGCGTAAACAATATTAGGAAGCTGGATGAATAAAAATCCTGTCAGTATGTGTCCAGTAATTTTATCCTAAATGTCCATGTTTCTAAAATGTACCACTTTAGTCCACTTATGTTTCCAGTAACCATAAATGCAATTAATATTCTATTAAGATGATAATAAAAAGAATTGTACAATGATAAATAGTTTGTAGTAAACTGTATTAAGTACTCATTGAATTTTGGAAGAGGCAAAACAAACTTCAACTTGCATATACTGTACATGCTAATTTATTTTTCTGATTGTGTGATGGCCAACTTCCTTACACATGGGGGCTGCAGATCAATGTTTTAGAAGACATAAGGGCCACATATAAATTTAGAGCTGTTAAACATACAAATAATACATTTTTTAAAACTGACCAGTGGGACAGGGTCAGGTATAGGTAAGGTTGCAGAAAATTGTGTCTGCTATTATTCCCTACAGAAGTCTCCCCCCCCCCCCCCTATCAACCTGAAGTTCCAATTGCACACATTTTTAACTCCACTTTATCCAAGGGGCCTAAAAACTAGTGTGTATGGACACAAATGGCTTATGGACTACCAATTGTCCATTCCTAGTTAAATAAGCTTGCTTTAATCATTGTTTTTTACCTTTTTCATGGATGCAGAAAAATATTAGAACAAAATACAATCAAACTGCTGAGATTGTTCAGTTGTCATTAACAAATGGTCCTACACTGAGCCATATTTAAACCTTTCAGTAGAAACTGAGAACCATGAGAACTGATTAAGTACTTAGGGAAGCAATAATTGAAATAAGGTCTTATAGCTTAGATTACTATTATATAAAAGAGATGAATAGTTGTTATGGTTACATTTATATAATTTTTCTATTTTTACTTAAATATAAGAACACTTTTAACCTCAAAAGCATTTCTTGTTATAACTATTATGTTCAGAAGAATGACTGGAAAAGGATTACATAAATCTTGTCCATATAATTGTTAGTTAAATACTAAAACAAACATTACATTACTGGTAATATACGTACTTCTGTTATGTGTTGGAAAACCACTCTTCCATATTCCGTTTACTATTTTCTGTAGTTTAGAGGAGAGAAGGGAAAGATGTGACATGATAGAAACAATCAAATATCTAAAGGGACTTAATAAAGTGGAAGCTGAAAGCATTTTCTACAAAAAAAAAGAAATACCAAAACAAGGGTCACAATCTTAAGTTAAAGGGTAGCAGATTCAGGAAAAATGTGAGTTAGCATTTTTTTACAGACAGGGTGGTAGATTCATGGAATAATTTTCCAAACGAGATGGTAAACACAGGGACTGTAAAAGAATTAAAAAATGTTTGGGACATGCATAAAACTATCCTAAGGAAACAGCAACATGTAATATGGGTAGACTTGATGGACCTTTTAATTCTTGTACTGTTACATTCTATGAATTTTTATTTTTCTATGTAACTTGTGCTTTAATGAATTATTTTACTTAGAATAATATTCAGTAAATAAGAAGGGATTTTTTTTTATTATGAACTAAAGTACCACAGATATTTCTTACTTTTAACAGATTTTTAAAGGACCAGTAAATACAGAAGATTTAGACAATCAACAAATAAATTATAACACAACAATGCAATAGTACTTAGTCTGAACTTCAAATTATTAGTACATTTTTTCTAAACAAATTTCAAAGTTATGTCTTTTTCCACTCATCCTGTATCATGTGACACCCATCAGCCAATCACAAATACATATTTCTTTCATGTAATTAGCAAGAGTCCATGAGCTAGTGACGTATGGGATATACATTCCTACCAGGAGGGGCAAAGTTTCCCAAACCTCAAAATGCCTATAAATACACCCCTCACCACACCCACAAATCAGTTTTACAAACTTTGCCTCCTGTGGAGGTGGTGAAGTAAGTTAGGCAGCTGTTTCAGTTTGATTCTTCTGCTTATAATTTCAGTTTTTTTCATTATAAGATTTAAACTTTATTTTGGGTGTGGATTATTTTCAGCGGAATTGGCTGTCTTTATTTTATCCCTCCCTCTCTAGTGACTCTTGCGTGGAAGATCCACATCTTGGGTATTCATTATCCCATACGTCACTAGCTCATGGACTCTTGCTAATTACATGACAGAAAACATAATTTATGTAAGAACTTACCTGATAAATTCATTTCTTTCATATTAGCAAGAGTCCATGAGGCCCACCCTTTTTTTGTGGTGGTTATGATTTTTTTGTATAAAGCACAATTATTCCAATTCCTTATTTTTTATGCTTTCGCACTTTTTTCTTATCACCCCACTTCTTGGCTATGCGTTAAACTGATTTGTGGGTGTGGTGAGGGGTGTATTTATAGGCATTTTGAGGTTTGGGAAACTTTGCCCCTCCTGGTAGGAATGTATATCCCATACGTCACTAGCTCATGGACTCTTGCTAATATGAAAGAAATGAATTTATCAGGTAAGTTCTTACATAAATTATGTTATTCTGTGAATTCTTGCACATACTCAATAGGAGCTGGTGACTCAAAAAGTAAATATAAAAAGACAGTGCACATTTTGTTAATGGAAGTAATTGGAAAGTAGTTTACAATTACAGGCTCTTTCTAAATCATGAAACTTTAATTTTGACTTTAGTGTCCCTTTAATATTCTGTAGTTATTGGTAAATTGTGACTTGTTAGTATATTCCTTATTGCTATCTATCTATCTATCTATCATCTATCTATCTATCTATCTATCTATCTATCTATCTATCTATCTATCTATTATGAACTTAAGTACCACACATATTTCTTACTTCCAACAGATCTTTAAAATTCTGTAGTTATTGGTATATTGCAAAATCCATCCATCTATCTATCTATGTTAAAACCTAACCAACTAAGGTTTCCTTTTTTCTTTATGGCACGTTCTCCAAAACAACAGTATGTACTGTGTAAATCATGTTGTTGTAATTTTCTGTAGAGTCATAGAATGATTACTAAATTATGTTTTCTTTTTGTATCAGAGACACATATATCTATGGTGTGTATATTATATTTTGAGCTGTGTCTCGCATTCAAATGAAGAATATGTATATTGTGCTGAAGTAAGCAATAAAGTTGGTTAAAACTAAAAAAAAATTTTTTTTAGAAAGTAGAGTTAATATGTATAATATAAAACAACAAACATAAATTAGGGTGGAAGAAATAAAGATTTTAAAATTAGATTCTATGGTTGTTAAATGGAGAGAAGGTTTAGAGAACGTATGTGTAGAATATCATAATTTTCAATGTTAAGTGAATCTATTTTGCCATTTTTATTGTAGTCTTACATGGAAGATCACTTGAAGAATAAGAATCGATTGGAGAAAGAGTGGGAAGCACTGTGTGCTTATCAAGCCGAGCCAAATGCAACCACCATTGCACATAAGGAGGAGAACATCCCAAAGAATCGTTCTATCGATGTTGTAACATGTAAGTGTTATCAGATTCATCATTTGTGTCAAAGGGAATTAAGTTTATAACAACTAGTACTATCCTAACATATATTTGTGTATGTTTTGTTATATTATTTTTTGGCCTTATCACAATTAAATTGTTTAATTCAAGTTATAAATTTAGTCTAATCTAGTCTAGACATTGTGTTCAATATATGGTAAGAGAAAATATGGCCTCCATGAGCTTTAATCAAACTGACACTTGGGTGCATTTGTATGACTAAAACGGGTCCTAAAAAACTGCTTCCGGCTCAAAATCCTAAGTAATGAAGCATTTCTAGTGCTCTTAAAGGAAAGTAGGAGGGACAAAGAGCACAAATAGGGCCTGATGATCAAAAACTTGCTGTTATGGAGAGAAGTCATGAAACATCTTTGAGGGTTTCTTTTTTTTTAGCTTTATATTGCATGTATATTTGTCTCTTGTTGGCATCCGATCCCTTTATAGCTATATAAACAATTTGCAAGCCTAAATTTGCCTTTCTAAAATGTATCACAGTACTGATGAGACTGTTTAGATAATCTAACAAGAGTGTAGAGTTTTGGATCATTGAGTCCCTAGTACAGGGACAGATATAAATGTTGTGCGGCACATGCAGTGGCACCAGGGCCCAAGTTCTGAATGTGTGCAATCCTAATGCAGGGAAGCATTTTATTAGTGCAGGTTGAAAGTCCATCCTATCTATCTATCTATCTATCTATCTATCTATCTATCTATCTATCTATCTATCTATCTATTTGATAGCTTTATACATAGATTTTTAACAAAAGCAAGTGCTGATCTTATTTTTGGGAAGATTACAAGTGAATCACTATTTTAAAGTGCTCCCATAAAGGCGCATGTTAAATAACCAGCCATTACAAGTGGCTGGCTAATGCTCCTGTGAGCTTGAGGTTTTACTTTGAGCTTAGCGGAATTAACGTCTGGTTAATGAAAAAACGTGCCCCGATTGCCCCCCCAAATAAAGTGCACAGTACCTTAATTTAAATAAAAAATATGTGCATATATATTTTTTTTTAAATTGCAAAAAGTTATAAGGGGTTAAATGGAGGGGATGTGGGGTGTTTGAAAAAAAAATGTCATTGAAAGTGTCTTTATATTAAGGTGAATGGGGACTGTGTTTTTACTGTAAATATATATGTATATGATTATATAATTGATTCACTGAAGGAGTTAGTTTAGTGCACAATAATTGAGGAAGCGCCCTGTAAAGGGATTAAATACATCTCTCACTTGCAAAGTAAGCCCAATCGAAATTAAAGGATAAAACCGACTGTTTGTTAAATCAGCATAAAGTTAGGTTGTTAACACACTCCTGCCTCGGACTCTTCAAACAAGTCAACAGCAAAATCAAGCAGTCCGTGTGAGACTTGACTATGTCAAAATAAAAGCCACTGGCTATACTCACTACAGATTATGCGGTGCTGTGTTGTAATTGTCCCTCCGGCTCCGTGTGTAACAAGATAGTCCCCGATGCTCCTCCACTTGTCAGAAGTTGTCTGTGGCGTGCCGTGAGTTGTGTGCCTCTCTGCACACGCTGTGAGCGTCCAATGACGCAAATGCTGCCGGTCACGTGGTGTATAGTGGCCAATTGGTAGAATCCCTTACCCTGTCATCAGGTAAGAACGTAGCTTGGGCTGAGTAAGCAGGGGAATGAATGTACTACCTGCTAAGTGAGAGGCTTCCGAGCTTGTAGACCCCAGCATCTGGCTATGTTAAAGGCAAACAAAGAAAAGGCAATCCGGGGTCAAATAAAAATCCAAAATTTATTGTAATCCACAAGCGGATAAAAAACCCATGGGGGTCAGATAAAGTAGCGACACTCAGCACTTGTTGCTTCCAGCTGACATGTTTCGGTGTAATATATCTGTATAAACACATATAAACACATAAATATATGTACATATTCATTTACATATATATTTTTTTTGCTGCCCAATGTTGCATGAATTGCCCCCTGTGCTGCGCCAGGTGCTTTGCCATGTCTCCCATTGGAGCCTATGGAAGCACGATCTCATGAGCGCAAGGCTTCCAGGCAATGCGAACGCGAGGTCGCATTTGCATTGTGCTTAACTTGTAATACTAGCCCACATTTACATGCTCTGGTATTACTGAGTGGAGCGCAAGTTTGCACTCCACTCGTAATTTAGGCCTTTATATTTTATTTTTATGCCTTTGTTGAATTCAGGTCCCCTTTGTCTTATTGCTTTCTGTAATCTTTTTTATCTCTATCCAGAAAATAGATGATTAGTTCTGCTTTGTCATTTCCTTCTTTATCTAAGTTAACTTCCTATTGCTCTCTCAATTTTTGTATCCTACTATTTTATCTCTTTTGTGAGATCTGTCTATCAATACATTTTTTTTCCTATCTAGTTTCCATTTATTTTTATTGTTGTTTCATAAAACCTACTGAAATTCATCTTTTTCCGTTATCTATAGAGCAGTAACTTTTATGTTAGAGTCAGAAGTACTGCTTAAATAAATTCAGTGTAAGCTAAAAGCGTGGCCCTTGGTTCTTTGGCTTGCTATCAGGGAAAGGGTATACTACAATAAGCAATAAGACATAGAAGTTAATTTTACAAAGAACAAATATCTATAATAGCCTATGTTTTGTTTTTGTAAATCTATGATTGCTTTAAAGCTTTATTTAGCATTTTGGGAGTAGCCAATGTTTTTATAATGTTCTATCATTGTATTAAGATGGGCAAAAGAAACTGAAAAAGAGAAGTAATTTAAAGACCAAATGATATGTTCTTTGAGCCGAACTAGATCCCTGACAGTGAATTGGGACTGGGAAATGTATTTACAAGTAGTGAGTGAAGATTGTTTAACCCCTTAATGACCACAGCACTTTTCCATTTTCTGTCCGTTTGGGATCAAGGCTATTTTTACATTTCTGCGGTGTTTGTGTTTAGCTGTAATTTTCCCCTTACTCATTTAATGTACCCACACATATTATATACCGTTTTTCTCGCCATTAAATGGACTTTCAAAATACACCATTATTTTCATCATATCTTATAATTTACTATAAAAAAAATTATAAAATATGAGGAAAAAATGGAAAAAAACACACTTTTTCTAACTTTGACCCCCAAAATCTGTTATACATCTACAACCACCAAACAAAAACCATGCTAAATAGTTTCTAAATTTTGTCCTGAGTTTAGAAATACCCAATGTTTACATGTTCTTTGCTTTTTTTGCAAGTTATAGGGCCATAAATACAAGTAGCACTTTCCTATTTCCAAACCACTTTTTTTCAAAATTAGCGCTAGTTACGTTGGGACACTGATATCTTTCAGGAATCCCTGAATATCCATTGACATGTATATATATTTTTTTTAGAAGACATCCCAAAGTATTGATCTAGGCCCATTTTGGTATATTTCATGCCACCATTTCACCGCCAAATGCGATCAAATAAAAAAAATTGTTCACTTTTTCACAATTTTTTTCACAAACTTTAGGTTTCTCACTGAAATTATTTCCAAAAAACTTATGCAATTATAGCATACATGGTTGTAAATGCTTCTTTGGGATCCCCTTTGTTCATAAATAGCAGACATATATGGCTTTGGTTTTGCTTTTTACTAATTAGAAGGCTGCTAAATGAGACTGCGCACCACACGTGTATTATGCCCAGCAGTGAAGGGGTTAATTAGGGAGCATGTAGGGAGCTTCTAGGGTTAATTTTAGCTTCAGTGTAGTGTAGTAGACAACCCCAAGTATTGATCTAGGCCCATTTTGGTATATTTCATGCCACCATTTCACCGCCAAATACAATCAAATTTAAAAAAAAACGCTAAATTTTTCACAATTTTAGGTTTCTCACTGAAATTATTTACAAACAGCATGTGCAATTATGGCACAAATAGTTGTAAATGCTTCTCTGGGATCCCCTTTGTTCAGAAATAGCAGACATATATGACTTTGGCGTTGCTTTTTGGTAATTAGAAGGCCGCTAAGTGCTGCTGCGCATCACACATGTATTATGGCTAGCAGTTAAGGGGTTAATTAGGTAGTTTGTAGGGAGCTTGCGGGGTTAATTTTAGCTTTAGTGTAGAGATCAGCCTCCCACCTGACACATCAGACCCCCTGATATCTCCCAAACAGCTCCCTTCCCTCCCCCACCCCACAATTGTCCCCGCCATCTTAAGTACTGGCAGAAAGTCTGCCAGTACTAAAATAAAAGTTTTTTTTTTTTTTTTAAATACATCTTTAGCATATTTACATATGCTACTTTGTAGGATCCCCCTTAGCCCCCAACCTCCCTGATCCCCCCCAAAACAGCTCTCTAACCCCCCCTGCCTTATTGGGGGCCATCTTGGGTACTGGCAGCTGTCTGCCAGTACCCAGTTAACAATATTTTTTTCTCTTTTTTATTTAATTTTTTAACAGTTTTCTGTAGTGTAGCTTCCCCACGACCAACCCCTACCCCCACCCCCTCCCAGATCCCTTAGATTACTTTTTGGGGGCATTTATTCCCCCTCTTCCTCCCACTTATTACATAATCATTTCTGTAGTGTAAGCGGTTCCCACCCGCTCCCTCCCGTGCACGCGCCCGCCCGCCGATCCCCCGTGCACGCGCGCGTGTCTGTGCGCGCCCCTGACTCTCCCGCCCCCGATCCCGCCCCCCTCTGTGACTCTGAATCCATCGATGGCCGCCCACCCGCCTCCCACTGCAGCTCCCACCCACCAACGATTGCGGCCATCGATGTCCGGTGTAGAGAGGGCCACAGAGTGGCTCTCTCTGCACCGGAGGGGTACAGATTGTTATTGCAGGATGCCTCGATATTGAGGCATCCTGCAATAACTGGAAAGCAGCTGGAAGCGATGAGGATCGCTTCCAGCTGCTTTCCAAACCGAGGACGTACGCCATACGTCCTCAGGCGTTAACTGCCTTTTTTCTGAGGACGTATGGTGTACGTCCTCGGTCATTAAGGGGTTAAAGCCAGCGGTATGTTATACATCTGTAACTACGGTATGCAGATTTGAGCTTTTGCCTAAGAATTTCAGCTGATCTCCTAAAATTTTCAAATAGAAAGGCTGTAAACAACAATGGCTTTGTGCTACCTAATTTATTCAAATATGAGTTGCATAATCCTGACCTATTATTGCCTGTTTACATCACCATATTTCCTGTGCATGTTTCTTCTTTTAACAGACTTAAAATGCATTAAAAAGCATAATTGTTTAAATAAGAAGAAGAAAAAAAGCCTTGCATTTATTTTGCACCATTTTATAAGTAAGAGTCATTAATTAAAGTCAAAATTAAATGTTCATAATTCAGATGGAGTTTGCAATTTTATTTCTGCCATCAAATTTACATAGTTCTTTTAAGTTACCTTTGCTGAAGAGCATACGTAGGTAGTCTCAGGAGCAGCTGAACCCTGCTGGAAGCTAGGTGATTGGCAATTGGCAATGGATCACCAGATTTGTTCAGCTTGTTTCTAATAGTGCATTTGCATCTCCTGAGCCTAATCTTAAACATAGGATACCAAGAGAACAAAGCTAATTTGACAATATTAATAAACTGAAAAGTTATTTAAAATTACTTGCTCTGTCTGAATCATGAAAGTAGAATTTTGTGGCTTTTGTGGCTTTTCCAGTTGTCATGAATTGGGAATGCACACTCCAGTCTTCACAAGCCTAATTCTGCTATATTCTATTCAGTAATCAATTGATCACTTTAGTAGCTCATTTATATATCTCCCCAACTGACTGTAGATGAGATAAGAGGATTTAAAGAGTGTATCCCC